>NC_141039.2:43722500-43950000 GCF_052040795.2 Danio rerio
GGACTGGCGTCTCTGTCCCGGGCCCCCGCTTCGACTCTCCCAGCACGGAGGAAAAAACTCTGCCCTCAGTGAGTTTGAAGGCAGAACTTCTGATAAAACAGAAATATAATATCTTTCTTCTTTGTGTGTTTTTTCATTTTCATCTCGCCATCGTCAGATGTTGATGCGTTTCCTCGACTGCTGGGCTTGTGTTTCAATCACAGGGTTTTATATGTGTGCGTGCGTGTGTGTGTGTGTGTGTGTGTGTGTGTGTGTGTGTGTGTGTGTGTGTGTGTGTCGATGACAGATTCAGATGTTTTCTGCTTTCATTGCTCTGGTCAAAGTGAAGCCGAAAGCTCAGAAGCTGATGGAAAAATCCAGGAAATGAGGCTGTGATCTGAAGCACTCATGAACACGAGCTCTCAAAATGTAATTTCATCTAGCATTAAAAGTAAAAAGTCACATTGTGGCGCAGTGGGTAGCACTGTCGCCTTACAGGAAGAAAGGTCGCTGGTTTGAGCCCCGGCAGGGTCAATTGACACTTGTGTGTGGAGTTTAAATGTTCGCCTCGTGTTGGCATGGGTTTCCTACGGGTGCTCCGGTTTCCCCCACAGTTCAAACACATGTGCTGTAAGTGAATTGGGAAAGCTAATTTGTCCATAGTGTATGTCCTGATCCTCCAGGTTGGGGGTTGAGCATTAGACTAACAACTCACCTCATAAAAACTAGATGTTACGAAACACCAACATGTTGCGGCTAAATATCAACTTAGATATAAATGGCCCAGGGAGTAAGTATAAAAGTAAAATAAATTGTAATTTTTGAATCCAAAAAGTGCAATTAAATAAAAAAATTATAAAATACATATAAAATTATATTGATTGTATATCTGCACAATATATCGCAAACCTATTGTTATTAAAGTATATGCAATATGTACTTGAAGTCAAAATTCTCCTAGGATTTTATATATATGTATTTATTTCCCAAATGTTTAAAAAAGCAAGGAATTTTCGACAGTATTTCCTATAATATGTTTTCTTTTGAAGAAAGACTTATTTGATTTAAGATTTTTTTTTTAAACATTTTAAGGTCAATATTATTAGCCCCCTTAAGCAATCTATTTATTTTTTTTTTTTCGAATGTTCCTAATACTTCTGACTATAACTCTTTATGCACAACAGTTGAACAGTTATAGTGTAATAATAGGTACAAAATCAGAATTGAAACACATGTCATAGTCTCTTTCATATTTGACTAAAATTGTAGTTTTCTTATTGGCACCGTTTATTGTATCTGTAGTATACATTACCAAAAAAGTCTTGTCGCAACAAATAATAACTTGACTTCTAGTTGATCGTTTGGTATCAGAAGTGGCTTATAGGAAAGGCAAAGGCCTCTAGATTACACTTATTTTACTTAAATAAAATATGATCATGCCTTGATTTTTTATCATTTAATTGGGACAGTAAGGTCTGACTTTGCTCAGACAAAAGTCTTGTCACTTAACAGAAATAATGTCCAGTATAGAATATAAAGTCATGGTGCAGTGGAAAAATAATTACTATTTTGTATGACTCCCACGAGCTTGGAGGACTGCATCCATACATCTCTGCAGTGACTCAAATCACTTATGACTAAAGTCATCTGGAATGGCAAAGAAAGCGTTCTAGCAAGACTCCCAGAGTTCATCAAGATTCTTTGGATTCATCTTTAATGCCTCCTCCATCTTACCCCAGACATGCTCAATAATGTTCATGTCTTGTGACTGGGCAGGCCAATCCTAGAGGACCTTGACCTTCTTTGCTTAAAGGAACTTCGATGTGGAGGCTGAAGTATGAGAAGGAGCGCTATCCTGCTGAAGAATTTGCCCTCTCCTGTGGTTTACAATGTAATGGGCAGCACAGATGTCTTGATACCTCAGACTTTTGATGTTGCCATCCACTCTGCAGATCTCTTGCACGCCCCCCATACTGAATGTAACCAAAACCATGATTTTTCCTTTACCAAACTTTTTTCTGTGAGAATATGAGGGTTCCAGTAGGTCTTTTGCAGTATTTATGATGATCGGGATGCAGTTCAACAGATAATTCATCAGAAAAATCAACCTTCTGCCACTTTTCCAAATGTTCAACTAGAAGTCAAGTTATTATTTGTTGCTTTTGCAACTGGGATCGACAACAAGACTTTTTTCAGGTGGTGTATTCCACACTACTGTATTCCAGTGTGTATAAAAGCCACTTTTTTTATTAAATCACATATTCACAGAGTTTCAAAACAATCCATCCATTTTCCCAGGTCTATATCTGAAACATACCTGTCTTTGAATCTCAGCAAGGTTGTAAGGAAGCGCTCCCTCCTCCAGAGGTGCAATCATCTCGATGTCAACTAAACCAAGCCGTCTGTGTAAAGCAAAACACAGGCAGGCATTATTAAAGATTTTTCTATCCAGCTCTTTTTTTAAAGCACAACATCTCTAAGATCTCTGAGAAAGAGTGATGTATAGTGTGCCCTCGCCATCCTGACTCAAAGAGAGTTGCGTAATTACAGTATCGCATTGCAAGAAAAAAAATAATGACATCAAAAAATATGATTCCTGATCACGACCCACCCAGTAGCGTAATGATTCGGTTCAAAGGTCATGACTTCTCCGGAATGTTCATGTGATGTTTTTGGCTTTTTGAAAGCTTCATGGGTATTTTCTGAATATTTTTTTTCAATCTCATTACTTTTAAAGAGCTTTGCAGTATATACAGTACCATCAACTTAGTATTTTTACTTCACTATTAATTACTAATTGCTGAATTTTAAGGTTTGTTAATGTACATGAAAATCATACAGTTTCTTATAGATTAAAAGGGATAGTTCACACCAAAAATGGAAATTGTGTCATCATTTACTCACCATTCACTTGTTCAAAACCTTTTATAGTTTATTTCCTCTGTCTTTCTAAAAGAAGATGTTTTGAAGAAATTCCCATTGACTTCTATAGTACTTTTTCCCCTACTATGGAAGTGAATGGATGCATGCTACCAGCATTCTTCAAAATATCTTCTTCTGTGTTGAACAGAAGAAAGAATGCATAACGAGGGGAAAAAATTAATGAGGTTGTTTTCAATTTGGGATGAACTAACTCTTTATTCTACTGGAAAAGGGTGGGCTGTTTAAGCCCACTATATAAAATGCTTAAATGTGGATATGTCCATATCTGTGTATTAACATCTGAACGGGGTCAGAAATAAAATTAAAACTAAGTTAAATAGTGTTCTTCTTCAAATTCGAACACATTTTTTTCCTATGTGAGATTTGTTTTTATATTGTATGTTAAAATTTGGCAGTGCACAATTGCGGTTTATTCATTATTATTATTTTTTTTATTTTATTTTTTTTTTTATTTAACCACAAAAGCCTCTCTGAGAATTCCAGGTCACAGTATTTAAAATACTGCATAACAAATGTATAATTATATACTTGACTTTATGGTGTATTTTGTTATTTTCATGTTTGCAGACAGAAATTATTTGAAATAATTAGCAGTGCTTAAACCAATACTTCAACCAAAAATGAAAATTTGCCCACCGTTTCCACTCCACTATATGTTTCCAATCCTTATGTTTCTTTTTTCCCAATGAACACAAAATAAGATATTTTGAAAAATGTTGGATACCAGGCGGCACGGTGGTTGAGTGGTTGGCACTGTTTCCTCACAGCAAGAAGGTTGGTGGTTCAAGTCCCGGATGGGCTAATTGACAATTCTGTGTGGAGTTTGCATGTTGGCATGGGTTTCCTCCGGGTGCTCTGGTTACCCTCCACAGTCCAAACACATGCGCTATAGGTGAATTGGATGAGCTAAATTGGCCGTAGTGTATTAGTGTGAAAGAGTGTGTATGGGTGTTTCCCAGTACTGGGTTGCAGCTGGAAGGGCAGAGTAAAACATATCCCAGAATAGTTGGGGGTTCATTCCACTGTGACAACCTCTGAAATAGAGACTAAGCCAAAGGAAAATGAATGAATGAATGAATGAATGGACACTGGTAGCCACTGACATCCATTCCAAATACTATGGAAGTGAAAAGTGCCTTTCACACAGAAATACCAGTAAATATCCAGAAAATTTCCGGAACGACTTTACCGGTATATTAAAAAAAGCGCTGTTCACACGGTTAAGGACTTACGGAATTTTTCCAGATAAGACCATTCACACATCCATTCCAAAATACCGATAAATTCTGACATCATTAACCAGAAATTACCTCTAAACGGCTTTGTAAACATTTGACTACATTACAAACTCTGTGGATGGATTAGTATTGTGAACAATTACGATAAATTATATGGAAGAACACTTTCGCATGTTGAGATGTTCATTATATGTGTGTGTGCTGGTGCTCACTGGCTGCTTTATTTACACATGCGTCAGAGCTTGAAGCTAAACAAACAGCGGTTTATCATGAGCATCTTATCAATAATTTTTACACAGTTGGCATTAGGAAAAGAACATATAAACATTATCTGACTAACAACTAGCAGCTAAATGTGCCTGGAAGAATATTCAAAGGCTTTTATTTTTCATAAACAGCGTGAATGTGAATGCGTCTGACTGTTCTGATTGGCTAAAGTAGACGTCTCACGTCAGTGCGTTCTAGACGTGAACGCATTCTTTCCAGCAATCTTCCTTCTGCGTTCACACAGTGCAGAATACCGGCAAATTACCGGTAATGTTACAACTTCTCTTTCCGGAAAATTGCTGGACGAATTTACTGGAATTTTCAAAAAGGGGCTGTTCACACATACAGACCTTTCCGGAAAATTTTATGGAAAGGTCTGTATGTGCGAAAGGGGCTATAGGCTACCGGTTTCCAACTTTTCTTTTCATCAGAAGAAAGAAACTCAAGAACAACAACAAGTGGAGATCAGTAAATGACAGAATTTTCCTTTTTGGGTAAAGTATCACGGTTTAAAGGGCACCTGGGTTACCACTTTTTTCAGATTTCATATAAGTCTTTTGCGTCTCCAGAATGTATCTGTAAAGTTTCAGCTCAAAACACCCATCAGATTTTGTATTATACCTCTTATAATATGCTATCTTTTACCTTTTTGCATCAGGTAGTGTTTTTGTTGTACTGCGCCTTTAAGGCTCTTCCTCCCCGCCCACCGTTTCTACATGCCACACACACACACACACACACACACAGACAGACAAACAGACAGACAGACAGACAGACAGACAGACAGACAGACAGACAGACAGACAGACAGACAGACAGACAGACAGACATCGCGCGCGTTTAGCTTTGCACTCTATTTGCACACAAATGTGACAGGATTCAGTTTAATTTCCACTTCTGTATGGATATCTGTTATGTTAACGTACAAAATAAACCCGATTTAATGTCCACAAAGCAGGATTAAAGCGTCTTCTTTTATAATTGTTCTGACACGAGGCTGTACTGATGAAGTGAATCTGAAGTGAATCGCTGTACTTCATTAGACTCATGCACTGTTTTAAAACATTTTAAACTATTAAAGCTCACTCTTGATCACATTTGATTATGATTGATGATCCTAGCAAACTGAACAGACCTTTTATTACCGGTTGCTTTGCGCACGTCCTGTCTTGTTGAAATGATTATACACGTGACTACCGGGACAAGTTAATACGCAGCTGTCAATCAATTCGATGGGCGAGGGGACCACACTGCTTCGTCAAGTTGCGGTCAGTCTGAAAACCGCTCCAATTGGATCACCGTTTTTATGATGTTATATTGAAAAAAAAAGACTAGATGTGTTTATATCACCCCAATATGACGGTCTATACACTATACCTACACACATGTTTGTCCAAACAGCTTGAAAAGTAGATTTTTTTTTACCATAGGTGCCCTTTAATGTATCAAATTTTCTTACAAAACAAACAAAAATCACTAAGTACTTTTTTACTTTTAATACTTATTTACATTAAAAATCAAGTACTTTTGTCTTAAGAAGAAGTACTTTATACTTTTATTGAAGTAATATTTTATTCAGGTATCTGTACTTATACTTAAGTATAGTTCACCCACAACTAAGAATTTACTATTTACTCACCCTCAATTGATTCCAAGCCTTTATGAGTTTCTTTATTCTGCTGAACAAAGAAGAGCACATCTTAATGAAAGCTGAAAACCTGTAACCATTGACTTCCATAGTAGGAAAAACATATCGGCAATTGTTTGCTTTATGGAATTCAAAAACTTTGAAGCTCATTATCTCAAAATCATTCAGACTGCAGATTACAATTCCAAGTTGATGATATATCATGTAAGTCAATGGTTACAGGATTTCAGCTTTCTTCAAAATATCTCCTTTTTTGTTCATAAATAAAAAGAAACTCTACTTATGAGGGTAAGTAAACAGTGAGTAAAGTTAAAGTTTTGGGTGAACTATCCCTTTAAGTCCTTCATTTGTGTGCCTAGCCAAGCACTGGTTACAGTAGCAAAGAAAAATGTGCTGCAAAAAATTTGGAGCGAGCTGGACTGCATTCAAAACCTCCCGCTGTACAATAATAAGAAGAGTCATGTATCATCAACTATGCAATTGCCAGAACAAGACTGAGAATAGAGAGAGCAGCAAACTTTTCGCATGTAATTACAGAAGAGTCAAACAGCGGCTGGAGGGCTCGAGCTGAAGTGTGTTATGGCTGAACATGATGGGAAGAGGCTCTCAGACGGTGATTCAGCTCATGGTGACTCAGACTCACCCTCTCGGCTCTGACAGATCCGCCAGCTGGAAAAGGATGTCCACTTCCATTGGGGTCACCTGGCCGAACCGCTGCGCCGCGATGATGAACTCTTCTGGAGAAGGCAGAAAACACGGAGTGATTTTAATATTGAGAAGTAAAGCAATGAGTGTGTTTCACAAACAAATACAAAGGCTTCAAAATGTATTGTCCGCTCTTGTTTAACAATTTAAATGTTTCTGAAAAAAGTATCTTAACTGTACACTGTAAAAAAATCATCCATTTGGAAAGGCTCTTGGCGAGACGGTGGCTCAGTGGGTAGAACTGTCTACTCACAGCAAGAAGGTCATTGAATCGAGTCCCAGCTGGGTCGGTTGGCATTTCTGTGTGGAGTTTGCATGTCCTCCCCGTGTTGGCGTGGGTTTCCACTGGGTGCTCCGTTTTTCCCCACAGTCTAAAGACATGCGGTACAGGTGAATTGGGTAAACTAAATTGCCCGTAGTGTATGAGTGGAAATGTGAGAGTGTATGGGTGTTTATCAGTATTGGGTTGTGGCTGGAAGGGCATCCGCTGTGTAAAACATATGCTGGATAAGTTGGTGGTTCATTCCGCTGTGGCAACCCCTTTGTGGAAATATACATTTCTTTTTCACTCATTAATTTTTTTACAACACCTTATAAATAATGGACTAAGCCGAAGAAAGAGTAATTAATGAATAAACGGCAAGGCTCTGCTTTATGAGGTCCAACTCTAATAGAAAATCGCTTGCTACCTGGGAACCCTTCCTCAAATACTTAAACCTGAAACACGATCAATTCTAATCAATTAATTAATCAATCAACCAATTAATCAATCCATCCATTGTTCTATCGTTCAATGTATAGTTCAATCTACCTGTCTGTCTGTCTGTCTATCTGTCTGTCTATCTATCTATCTATCTATCTATCTATCTATCTATCTATCTATCTATCTATCTATCTATCTATCTATCTATCTATCTATCTATCTATCTATCCTTCCATCCATCCATATCTATCTATCTATCTATCTATCTATCTATCTATCTATCTATCTATCTATCTATCTATCTATCTATCTATCTATCTATCTATCTATCTATCTATCTATCTATCTATCTATCTATCTATCTTTTCATACTATTGCAAACTAAACAAACTACTTTAAACAGGCTTTCTCATGCTAACCTCAGAGTATGTCTTGATGCACTTTACCTAGTTTTAATTCATTAATCTCATATAATATCAGAATAATATATTATATCATATCATGCTCATACAATCTCATAATAAAAAATTATATCAGATCATGCTCATATAATCTCAGAATAATATATTATATCAGATCATGCTCATATAATCGCAGAATAATATATTATATCAGATCATGCTCATATAATCTCAGAATAATATATTATATCAGATCATGCTCATATAATCGCAGAATAATGTATTATATCAGATCATGCTCATATAATCTCAGAATAATATATTATATCAGATCATGCTCATATAATCTCAGTATATAATCAGAATTCCCAAAAATACTCACATAAAGAAGAATGGAATTTATCTACGTATTTAATTAGTCTTAAATAATATCATCCAAAAACAATATAGATTCTATCTGAAACAGAATTTGCTTTACTTATACAAAGATAGCAAAAAAATAAGTTTAATGCTAAAACGGTATACATGTTAATCAACAAAATTCAGCCCCCAAAAAAGTGTATGATACAGAAAAAAATATTCATTTTACAAAGTATTTACAAAAGATTTCTAATGGTGCCAGATCAAAAATGATTAAACAAACTCATTAATTCATTAATTTTCCTTCGGCTTAGTGTCTTTATCAGGGTTTATAACAGCGGAATGAACCGCCAACTTAACCTACATATGTTTTACGCAGCTGATGCCCTTCCAGCTGCACCCCAATACTAGGAAACACCCATACACCCTCACATTCACACTCATACACTACAGCCAATTTAGTTTATTCGATTCACCTATAGCGCATCTCTTTGGATTGTGGGGAAACCAGAGCACCCCTAGGAAACCCATGTGAACACTGTACAAATATATAGAAGTGTCCGTTTATTATTTATAACACTTCAATTAATGAGCTATTACACAAACACATCCCAACATGATTATAAAGCAAAACAAATCAATGAAATATTTATTAAACCCGGTGTGTATTGTATATCAGCTGGTTGTGCAGGTTAAGTGTAGAGTGGTAATGAGCAAACTGAACACAGGCCGGTTAACAGTGGGATTCCCACTGCACTGGTATAAAGTGACTGGCCTGAAAAAGGCAGCAAGTGTTCTTACACAGAGCCCTATTGAACGAAGGCCGGCTCAGTTTACCCCGGCCTTAAACATGCTGTGAAGTGTGAAGAAACGCTTCAATCAAAGATCACGCAGGGCATCGGTCTCTTCAGTTCCCTCTAAAAACAAACACTGATACTGATAAGTGTGAGCGATGAGCCGCCAAGAGCGTTACACCTGCCAAAAATCATATTTAACTTCGCAAAAACTTGACTGAGTGGAAAATATCTCTGAAATCATGAAGTTGAAGTTTTTTTTTGTTTAAGAATGGCCTGAAAATATGTTGGATGTTTTTATTAGTGCTGTCCAAATTAGTGTCAATGTATGCATTTAATATTTCCATTTAAACGCTGCTAAAAATATGTAAGGGGTGGAGCTTAGGGTTGGTAAAGCTACAAATATAAAAAAAAAAATCTGTAGATTTGCAGTTTTCTGTATTTTGTGATTCATGTTTTTATTTTTTCCCATTTATTTATGCTTTTGAATCACATAATGGAAGCTTGATCTTTCTTCCAACAACTTTTAACCTTGAAAAGTAAAAAAAAGTTACTTTTATTAACATTTTAATAGTTTAAAGGGCTATATTGTCTGGGTTGCTGTTGTATGTTGTGATACAAAAACCTTGAAATAAACTGCAGGTATTTTCTGTTACTTTACAGATTTATTTCTCTATATATTATTTCTTATCCATTATATTATTTCAAAATACTAAAATGTTAATAAAAGTCACTTTGTTAAACTGTAGAGTTGAATTTTCAACATTAAAATTCAAGCAGAGAACAACATCCCATAATCCTCTATCCATCATGACCTCTTCACCATCTCCATTTCATAATTCATTTCATCACTCTGTCTCCTCTCCACCAATCAGCTGGTGTGTGGTGTACAATTTGGCGCAATATGGCTGCTGTTGCATCATTCAGGTGATGGATGAGAAGATTCCCCCCAAAAAATGTGTAAAGTGAGTTGAGTGTCCAGAAAAGCGCTATACAAATGTAAAGAATTATTTATAATTAATTTGATTAACCCTAAAAATAAATAATAAATTAATTTAATAAATTTTATTGATTTGTTATTTTTTAATAGATAAACTACACTATATATATATATATATATATATATATATATATATATATATATATATATATATATATATATATATATATATATACATATCACCTTTACACCTTTATACAGCTTGAGAATAATTATGGTTATTGATTCTTTTTTCTTTTTTTCTTCCTTTTCTACATATAAAAACTCTTTCCTCTTTTCCTATTTTTAAGTCATATGAGATGTTTTAGGTCAGTTTAAGGCAATGTAATGCAAGTTAAAAATGACTTCAAAGGTTAATGTGATTTTCCTTAAAAAATAATATTATTATTTAATTATTTTTGCAGAGTGGAAATAAATCACATTTAATTTAAGATTTTTTTTTAGAAATGTTTTTTTTTAATCAATTGACACCACAAGTTATATATCAGTCACCTTTATACAGTTTGGAATTATTTATAATTAATAAGTTTAATGCAATGTAAAGTAAGTTAAAATATGACAAGGTCAATGTGATTCACCTTAAAAAATTATACAGTAATATTTGAAATCGATTTTGATTAACTGTTTTTTTTTTTTTTTTTTTTTTTTTTTTGGGGGGGGGGGGGTGATAAACAGCACTAGTTATATCAATCACCTTTATATAGTTTAAAATTAATTATGATTAATCTTTTTTTTTTCTTTTCTATTTTTAATCGACTGACAGCACCATATTTTCTACAAACTCTTTCTTCTTTCCCTATTTTCCCCAGGTGGCAAACGATGGTTGTTGCAATGACTAAACTGTGCTTCGCTGGAAACATACGGAACCAATCAGCTGAGGGTCAACAGGAGAAGTAGACATGGAAATCGGCACGCACAGTTCCCGGCGGAGGCCAGTGTGGGAACAGCAGTGCTGGATTTTGGGCTCTCCACCCCGGCTCTGGACTCCACAGGCCTGATAGCATCGCCGGCTGGGTGTGTTCAGCCTGAGTGTGTGTCCAAAATGCAGAGCTCCACTGCAGCTAGACTATGAGTGCTGTTTCACAGGTCAGCAGTTGGTCAGGGAGACGCAAGCCGAGGTTTTTTTTGAAGGGCTTTGTTGCAGCTCTTGGTGGGCTATTGGCAGGTTTTCATAATTACTGTCCTTAAATGAGCTAAACATAACTAATTAGTATAGTGTAGTATTAATGCTGGAATATGTCAGATAAATAGATATTTTATTAAAAACAAAAATTATTCTTATTTGCTGTTGAAGACAAAATTATTAGTAACTGCTCTAGTAATTCTTTTTCAATTATTTCCCAAGTGATTTTAATGATATATTTCAATGATATTTTCCAAGTAATTCCTATAATGCTTTTTCTTCGTATTATTTGTTTTAGTTTGGCAGGAATTAAACTATTATAAGGTCAATATTATTAGCCCCCTTAGGATTTATTTCCCCTGATTAGCTACAGAACAAACTTCTGCTGTTTAACGACTTACCTAATTAACTTAACTTAGTTAAACTAATTAACCTAGTTAAGCCTTTAAATTATACTGTAAACTGAATACTAAGGTTTTAAAATAGTAAAATATAATGTAGTGTCATCATGGCAAAGACTAAATGAATTAATTAATATAAATTTATTTTATAATATAAATTTATATAAATATAATATTAATATCAATTAGTCAAGTTGAGAAATATTTAAAAGAAATACAAATTGTACAGAAAGGCGAATAATTTTGTCTTCAATTGCATTCATTTGTTTGTTTTCATTGTGTTATTTTTAAAGGTTTAACATATTTGCAAAAACATAAAAAATCTTCAAAAAATCCTAAAAGAAACTTAATTCAGATTATAGAAACTATTAAAATGTAAAGATCATACTAATTAATAACTTGGAAGTTAATAAGTTTGAATATTAATTAAGGGAGGCACGATGGCTTTATTCTCCGAAATACCTTAATTTGTGTTCAACTCACCATAGTTTTGAAGAATGCTCTGTAATAAACCTGTAAGCATTGAATTTCACAGTAGGAAAAACAAACACTATAAGTTAATGGTTAAAGGTTTGTTACAGAGCATTCTTCAAAATATTCTTTTGCCTCACAGCAAGAGGGTAACTGGTTTGAGTCCTTGCTGGGCCAGTTGGCATTTCTGTGTGGAGTTTGCCTGTCCTCCCCGTGTTGGCATGGGTTTCCTCCAGCTGCTCCGGTTTTCCCAACAATCCAAAGACATGCCATACAGGTGAATTGAATGAACTAAATTGGTCGTAGTGTATGAGTGAGTGTATGAACAAGTGTGTATGGGTGTTTCCCTGTACTGGGTTGCGGCTGCAAGGCAACTCCTGATAAATAAAGGACTAAGCTGAAGGAAAATGAATGAATAAATGAAAATTTAAATGAATCCTGGGTATTAATCTGAGTTGTTCATATTTATTTTGAAAACTTATTTTTTCAAAACAATTGCTTTATTATTTCTTATGCATGATTTAATAATATTAATGCATAAAAGAGAAAAAAAAGTAAACAAAAATATAAATTATTCAAAAAAAATCTTTTTTTCTGATTGAAATGTTCAGCAAGATTAAATATTTGGGTACCACTTTATATTAAGTGGCCTTAACTAATATGTACTTACACAGGAATTAATAGTTTGCTACAATGTACTTATTGTGTAATACATGTATTTACTGTGTACTTATGCTTGATTAAACATATGTATGTAATTACATCTGTAATTAACTTTCGTAACTACATTTGTAAATACACTGTTGACCATCCCTTACACCTAAATCCACCCTTAAACCTACCCATACCACCAAACCTGTCCATAACCCAACCTCTATCCCAACTCAAAAGCACCACAAGTGTTCTCAAATACATTATGAACACAGTAAGTACATTGTATTTATTTTTTGATGTAAGTACATAGTAGTTAAGGACACTTAATATAAAGTGGGACCAATATTTGTAAAAATACACTTACACTGAAATACACATAATACATAATTACCTAAAATTCTGTTTGAAAAGAGCAGAACACAATTATAAAATAAGTAGGAAACGAACAGGAATGTTGTGCTTTTGACAGTTCTAAAAAGGAAAAAAGAGTGAGCAATGTTTTTTTTTTTAAATATTATAATGTTATACTTCTTTATAGTAAATCACCAATATAATGCAAAAAATCATCTCACACTGTGAAAAAGTGCTAGCTTCAACACATTTCCTTCATGTTGTCCCAACACAAACTGATTAAGGCAATCACAATTCTATTTTTGTACCCCCTCCCCTTCACACTCTGTTTCAAGGGCCAAGGGTAACAGGAAGGGCTTCAAATTTTACCCCTTAGAAATAAGACAGCACTACAACACCAGCACACGTCATCATATGTCATCGCAATCTCTTGCTTCATATGAGATCAGACAATCACGACTGCTGTAGTTATTCCAGTTGCGTTATTTTGGGTATTTTTCTTCAGGAAATCCCTGAAGGCAACGATATCCTGTTATATCATAATGATATAATTATAAAATAAACTCATAACTGTACTGGGCATTTACACTTTGGCCATATTCATCAATGTAAACACACGAAAACAACATTAATATTATAGCAGACACTGTAAAGAGCTCATTCCCAGCCACTAGACTTTTCTGACAGGGTATTCGAGTGTCATTGAGTGACAGAATGTTGTGGCAGCTATGCTGTCGTCGTAGCTGCTATATTGTGGGAAATTTTCCAACGCCTTGGTTTCGAGTGTGGTCCTGAAAATTCTCAGTTTCAAGGGGTATCTAGCCCTTCCCCTTAGCCCTAGGCCTTCACACTAAGGCCGTACTCACACTAGGTACAGTTGCCTAGAACCAGGCCAAAGCACGCTATTTCGCCGAACAGATCCGCCACTTTTGGCGCTCAAAAACAATCATAAAGCTCTCGTGCTGCAGGAATGAGGAGGTCTGCTGAAGCCGCGTTCCTGTCTTGCTTTGAGGAGTTCTCATCTTTAATAAACTACGGCAGTTTGCGTTCACTGAGCAGTAAGAATGATTAAAAAATCCATATAAAACAGCCCCGTAAAAGTCACGTCTCGCTTTCGGTTTCGGGCTTTGGCGCGTTTTGCACTCACACACAAGCGTACCGTGCCAAAGCCCAAGTGAACCGCACTCAGGCACACCTCTTCCAAACGGGCCAGGGCCGGCCAAGTGAACTGTGCTTGAGCCCGATTCAGCGCACTCACACTTCTCAAACGATCCGGGAAACGGGCCTGGGCACAGTACGAATGGCATAGTGCGAGTAGGCCCTAAAGAGAATAGGGACACTCATTCCCCTTCACGTGAACGCGGGGGTAAGGGGAAGGGCTAAGGGGTAGAATTGAGAATTGGGATTGGGCTTGAGCTAAATAAGTTTTTACAAATTTTAATGGATTAATTCATTCATTTTTTTTTTCAGCTTAGTCCCATTATTATTCCGGGGTCGCCACAGGGGAATGAACCGGCAACTTATCCAGCATGTGTTTTACGCAGCGGATGCCCTTCCATCTCTAAACACTCATTCATTCATACACTACGGACAATTTAACTTATTCAATTCACCTATACTGCATGTGTTTGGACTTGTGCAACCTGAACACCCGGGGGAAACCCATGCCAACACGAGGAGAACATGCAAACTTCACACAGAAATGCCAGCTGATCCAGCTGAGACTCGAACCAGCGACCTTCTAGCTGTGAGGCAACAGCTCTACCAACTGCGCCACCGCGTCACCTTAAATGGATTGAACATAAAACAATTAATTTGACCCCCCAAACAAGATTTAAGAATTACGTCATTTAAACTCATTTTGAATACATAGTTTGAACAAGCAGCAAAATTCTTGAGTGCACTCAAACTCACCAGCAGAAATGCATTATGGGTATTTGTGTGTTTTTTGGGGCAAATCCAGTCTAATCAGTGGAGGAAGGATAAATCAAAACAAAACAGGACTAAAAAAAAAAAACACTAACCTTTAGTAACTTCCACATCTCTGCGGTTGCCTGCCAGGGTGGTGTAGATCTTCCTAATGAGCTCCATGTTGTTCAGCAAAGAGTTGAAGCCATTAAAGTAAGAAAAGCTGACCTGATGCGCCGTGCTGCCACCGGCTGCCTGCAAAATCACACATACACACACACACACGCAAAGAGATTTGCACTAAGACATCCTTTTATGAGGGACAGAGGTGATAAATAGCTGAGAATTCGACTGAGTGCCAAACATGAATGGAGCTCCAGCGCGGCGACATCTTTAGCACTTCCACCCCACAGAGCGCTAAATAAATACATGTGTTTTGCAGAGACGCACACTGCTAATTCCAGCTTCAGGGCCATTTTTAATTAAGCTCTTTTATGAGAAGAGGGACATATAAAGTGGAAAACTAACATGAGGTAAATCTTTAAATAGCATCTGACAGAATGTTTGCTGCTCAAGAAGAAAAAAAATGCAAGAAAGAAAAACAAAAACTAGCCTGTGTGACTTATTTTGATTAATAATAAAGAGATATTTCATTCAAAGATGAATAATTTTACTCATTTATTCAGCCTTAAGTGGTTTAAAACTATTATGAGTTGAACACATATAAAGTTATTTTAAAGAATGATCTGTAATAAAAGTAAATCTGTAAAAGTCAATGGTTACAGGTTTTTTGCAGAGCATTCTTCAAAATATCTTAACTTGTGTTCAACTCATCAAAGTTTTAAAGAATGATCTGTAATAAACATGTAAGCATGGACGTTCATGGTAGGAAAAACAAATACTATGAAAGTCAATGGTTACAGCTTTTCTTTTAAAGAGCATTCTTCAAAATATCTTTATTTGTGTTTAACTCATCATAGTTTTGAAGAATACTCTGTAATAAACCTGTAACCATTGACTTTCAGAGTAGGAAAAACAAATACTATGAAAGTCAATGGTTACAGGTTCATCACAGAGCATTCTTCAAAATATTAATCAATGTTTAACTCATAGTTTTGAAGAGTGCTCTATAATAAACCTGTAACCATTGACTTTCACAGTAGGAAAAACAAATACTATGAAAGTCAATGGTTACAGGTTTATTACAGAGCATTCTTCCAAATATATTCATTTGTGTTTAACTCAACATAGTTTTGAAGAATGCTCTGTTATAAACCTGTAAGCACTGACTTTCACAGTAGGAAAAAAACAAATACTATGAAAGTCAATGGTTACAGGTTTTTTTACAGAGCATTCTTCAAAATATCTTCATTTGTGTTTAACTCATAGTTTTAAAGAATGATCTCTGTAATAAACCTGTAAGCACTGACTTTCACAGTAGGAAGAACAAATATTATGAAAGCCAATGGTTACAGTTATTTTTTTAAAACGTCTGTAGTTGTGTTCAACAGAAGAAAGAAAGTCAAACACATTTGAAACAAGTATCCCTACCCCTTTAAGCAGCTGAACTTTTCAACATTTTTCAAACACATTCAGTGTGTTGAGCCTGATAAATTATAGATCATCTCACACTAGATGGCGCTGTGTGCTTTGCAGAAATGATGTCTCTACCTGAAGAGACCACAAAAAAAAAATAAAAGATTTGACCAGCTCTGAAGTTTCCTTAACCAACATGTCATTTGTAAAAACCCTGCATAAACCCGGACGCAAAAAAAGTATAAACCTTTATGTTGATGGAATAAAGTGTTTATACCTCTAGTCCTGTTTTGCAAGGCATCTAAATTAGAGGATTGAGTATATAGACTGGCGCGTCGTCTTTAATTTATTTCTAATGACCCCAAAACGAAGTGTTTACAAACATCTCCCAGAATTCCAAGGTTTATGAGGCACAAACCGTGGAGAAAATGAGAGAGTTTGCAAAAAAGCAGACCTCTCATGCACAAACACCTTGCTAACAAATATCTCCTGGTGGTTTATAAAGCTAAAGTAAGAATTATTAGCCCTCCTCTGAATTATTTTTTTTCTTATTCAAATATTTCCCAAATGATGTTTAGCAGAGCAAGGAATTTTTCACAGTATTTCCAATAATATTTTTTCTTCTAGAGAAAGTCTTATTTGTTTTATTTCGTCTAGAATAAAAGCAGTTTTTAATGTTTTTAACCCTTTTTAAGGTCAATATTATTAGCCCTCTTCAGCAATATTTTTTATTCGATTGTCTACAGAGCAAACCATCATTATACAATTTAGACTTGCCTTATTAACCTAATTAACCTAGTTACGCCTTTAAATGTCACTTTAAGCTGTATAGAAGTGTCTTAAAAATATCTAGCGAAATATTATTTACTGTCATCATGGCGAAGATAAAATAAATCAGTTATCAGACATGAGTTATTAAAACTATTATGTTTAGAAATGTATTGAAAAAAATCTTCGCTCCGTTAAACAAAAAATAAGGGAAAATATACAGGGGGGCTAACAATTCTGACTTCATGTGAATACAGTAAAAACACTGACTGAAAAACTCACTGCGACAAGACTTTCTTCCACAAACCGAGTGAGCATGTGAGGTCTGATGGTCACCATGATGTCCCTAAAGTCCAGGGCGGTGATGGTGCCTGATTTGGCCTTGTCCCGCTGCACAAAAGCCTGTCTGGCGTGTTCGAGCTGCATCTCCTGCAACACAGTGAACGTCGGTCAGTGTTTGAGTGCTGCCAATGCTGGATTGGAGGGATTCGTACTGCAGAAAATAAAACAAATACTTGATTAATTACATGCATGTGATTTTAGAACCAAGTGAGGTGCAAGCTGTACAGCTGGTTTTCATTATGTAAAAATGCATTGCTTTAAAAAAAGTAAACTCGGCTTCAGACTGCTGAAAAAATGTCAATATGAAGATTATGGTAACTCTTTACAATAAGGCTCAAATAATTTTTTTTGCATTCGTTAATGCATTTGTAGACATCAAGTGCCTATGACATGTTTCTTTTCTGAGTTTAATTGCAAAATATGATCTTATTTTTGAAGGTTTTCAGATTTTATGTTTTTATGCTGTGCATTGAAGAGTACAACTGCAAAAAAATATGTTTTATAAAAATGACAAACCCTGGAGCTTTCGGAAATTATACTTTTGTGAGTATCCAATAATCTCAAATACAACTTTTAGTTTTTAAATTCTATAAATGTAGCATTAACATTAATGTATGCTGTAAAAGGGTTGTTCGTTGTTAGTTCATGTTATGAAATGAAACCTCATAAAGAAGTTTAATTTCATGAAACCTTGTAAAGTGTTAAAATTATTATATAAGTTAGGAATTTAACACATATTAAATTAAATTAATTCACTAAAGTGTTAAAAATATTATATAAGTTAAGAATTTAATACATATTAAATTAAATTAATTGACTAAAGTGTTACAATTATTATAAGTAAGGAAATTAATACATATATAAAATTAAATTAAATTAAATTAAATTAAATTTAATTAAATTTAATTAAATTTAATTAAATTTAATTAAATTAAATTAAATTAAATTAAATTAAATTAAATTAAATTAAATTAAATTAAATTAAATTAAATTAAATTAAATTAAATTAAATTAAATTAGGGTTCCATTTCAATTTAAGAGGATTAAACATGAAATAGTTAAGCTGTTGCAAAGATATATATCAAGAATTGTGTTGTTTCAGCTTATTTTAAAGTACTTAAAGTAAACTTTAAAGTAGTTTGTACTGGACATGGGACAATAACCGTTTTCAATGTATATCATGGTTTGGAAAAGTCAAAGTTTTAAAACAGGCTAAATTTTCTGCAAAATTTCCAGCTATATATTTTCTGGTTTATATAAGATTTTTTTTTTTTTTTTTTTTTTTAGAATAACAGTATCTCCAGCAGAAAAGATATCCAAAGATGTCATCTTAAATTGTAAAGAAATCAGAGTTTTTGAACCTAATGAAAACAGCAGAAGTCAATGATTCATTTGAATCATTTAGCCTGGCATGTTTACTGCTCCTAAATGTTTTAAATGTTTCTCAAATCAATATATTGTATTCAAAGGGGAAAAAGTTGTAGTTTTTCATCCAGAAATTAAAAAATAATATATTTTAGAGGTGTAATTACAAAACCTTAAAACCGTGTAACCATGGTATTTTTATTCAAGGTTATCATACCGTCAGAATGTTATACCAGCCCATGTCTAGTTTGAACAAGCGACAAAATAATTTTGTAAATGTTGATCTAAATTAAAATGCGTCAAATTGTAGTATAAAATATATAATACATATTTTATTTACAAATAATTTGTATTATTAGTGCAAGAGCTGATAGGTGCTTTTATGGATCAAAAATTTATTTTATTATTTTTAAATAATCCTATTTATTTATTCAAGTAAAAACTTAACTCAATTCAATTCATCTTTATTTCTATAGCACTTTTATAATGTAGACTGTGTCAAAGCTGCTTAACAAAATAGTGCATGACATTTCCCTGATATTTTATTTAAAAAATAACAGGTAATAATTAATAAACACTATAGCAAAAGTATTTTTCATTGTTTGTCAATGCAACTTAATCCAACAAACCTTACTGTATTTATCATTCATCTTTGTTTATTTCAAATCTGCTTTAAGACACCTGACAGAAAGACATTTTGTCAATCAGTCAATTGTGCATTTGTAAAACGGTTGCTATCACATCAGGAGACGAGAATGACTTTGGTACACATCACAGGCTTTTACAGAGAGTTGTTTTTCTCTCTCACATCTCCACATAATTGAACCACCAGTACAAAACACTGGAAATATAGGTCTGTTGTGCGAATGGACGTGTCTTCTTATGGAAGCAAAAAAAAAAAAAAAAACACTATTAGAGAAAATGTCAAAGCTTTGAATGTCAGACTCCATGCTAACCTATTTCTGATATTATTGAAATGTCACTGTCCTCATAAAAAATACAGCAACAATACAGTTAAAGAATGTTGTCTGCAATTTCAGTCATTAACCTATTTTTTGCATTTGAATATTAACAAATCACATCAAAGCAGAGGCTGGAAAAACATGGAAAATCCTATTTAGTCTCGCGCATGACTTTCGTCGACACACAAACAATGTTTAAAGCCAAACGGAAATGCCAGTAGCACAGTAAATAAATAAAAACAAGAGCGGAGGTAGAGGAAAATAATATCTGGCTGCAGTTGATCCAGCATTGTGCTGCTTCAGCCGCAAGCATGTGGAATTGCATAATAATTGTGGCTCTGAACCTTACAGTTTACAGTTAGTCTCTTAAAACCTTAAATTACTGCAACTGTGAGTGTTTCAAAAGCATGGTTTTTATTTAGGGAGGAGAAGAACAGAACCTCCGAAAAGCCAATATTGAAACCACCATGGCATTTATTGTGCCTTTAATTGTCTTTGGATTCAAATAAAAAAACAGTTGATGAGCCACCTCTGCTTGGGTCAATTATTTCAGCTCGAGCGCTGCTGGCATTAAAAAGCGCATTTAAACGAGAATATCGGCCGAGTCTTCATAGATGTTCAGGTTAAAGAAATTGCAGGATGTTGGGTCTTTGGTTATGACAGTAATATCGTTTCTGACAATGCAGCCAGATTTCCGACATGTTGTATTGTAGCTGGTCATGCTGACGTGAAATGTTGGAAAGCATCCACTCATAAAGGAAAGTAAAATAATTGTGTGGGTTTCATTGAGACTGTACATTTGAATCTGTAGCCTGTTTTGTCATATGTGAATCTGCTAGGTGATTTTTTTTTACTAGAGGTGTCATGAAGTACTCACAGTATGGATCAACCCATCAGCATACCTGTCAACATTGGGATGTGAAAATAAGGGATTTTAATTTATCCCCCCCAACAAATAAGTTCATCTGGAGCTGTTTCATTGTAAACAAACAGTTAAACGGTCAGTAATATGTTTTATTATTATTATTTACAAAAGAAAAAATAAATAGTATACATTAGCAGCCAATAAATTAGCAAACAGTTTAGCTCATTAAAATGAACAGCTATTATAAAGAAATAGAATCAAGTTATCAAACCTCATTATCTTTTCTTCACTGTAAAACTTACACATTCAGATTAAAGATGAATGAAGAATGAATGAATCTCTCATTTATTTCGATTTTTCAATTGATTACATTAGATAACAGAGGTATCACTTTAAAAATGCACACATCTAACATTATAATGAAAGCATTCGATTGCTTTCCTAACTTGTTATGCTCATTTAGAACAAAAATAGTTGTGTTTAAAATACAACCACCAAGCTCGACCTCTTTAGATGTCATTATTTTTATTATTAATTATGTGTATACGCGTGTTCAAACACGCACCCAAAATCAAGACTTCCACTTTAAAACACGTGTACAGAATTTGTTTGGGAAACTGCGTCTATTTATCAATATGGAGTGCGTCAGCTGACAGTCACGCACTGCTATATGACTGTTTTGAAGATTGTATAGGAGGCGCGACGGCACCTGTAATGAAAAGAAAGGGAATCCTGCCATTTTCATATTTATTTCAGAGTGTTTTCATGCCTAAATAAAACAAAAGTCCCCTGGTGGTTTGGCGGTATGTGTTGCATATATTACTGCCACCCCTCATTGAAAGACTAAAATTACGAGAGAAATGCCGGAAAATATCTTTACATGACGATAGTAGAATAGAATTGTAAAACACGCGAAAATCCTGGGAAAAACTGGAGGGTTGTCAGGTATATCCATCAGGCACACAAAGTCATAAGGTGTTATTATTAGGTTATATTTAGCTTGTGACATCAGGTGACCAAAATTCAATGTCTAGCCAGCATCTAAGGACAATGTTATTTTGACGTTCAGAAATGATTCATTCATTTTCTTTTCGGCTTAGTCCTTTTATTCATCAGGGTTTGCCACAGCGGAATGAACTGCCAACTTATCTATATGTTTTACACAGCAGCTGCCCTTCCAGCTGCAACCCCATATTGGGAAACACCCATACACTCTTATTCACACTCATACACTACAGTCAGTGTAGTTCATCAATTCACCTATAGCGCATGTGTTTGGACTGTGGGGGAAACCAGAGCACCCGGAGGAAACCCACGCCAACTCAGGGAGAACATGCAAACTCCACGCAGAAATGCCAACTGGCCCAGCCGGGACTCGAACCAGTGAATTTCTTGCTGTGAGGTCACAGTGCTAACCACTGCACCAACATGCCGCCGTCCAGTAATGATGTCAACTGATATTTGGTTGATTTTAGTTTGTGTTGAAAAGTGACCAAAATCCAACGTCGAGCCATCTTAAACCAACGTCATGTAGCAGCTGGTAGGGCATTCGCTGTGTAAAACATATGCTGGATAAGTTGACGGTTCATTCCGCAGTGGCAACCCGATAATTAGGCGGAAGGAAAATGAATGAATGAATACTGACATTGATTCGTCAGGTATGCCAACCAAAATCCAACATCTGTTAGACGTCATAGTGGTAACATCCACACAACGTCAAGCTGTAACATCATTACACAATGATATTTGGTTGATTTTAGGTTGGATATTGGTCATTGACATCAGCCTGACATGAAGCCCGATTTTCATTTCCAAACAAAATGCAATATCCCTACGACATTGGGATACAATGTCAATCTGAAGTCAAGATGACATCCTGTGCCTGCTGGGAAGCCTCACAGTATTGGTTTCTTTTTTGTTTGTTTGTTTAGTTTATTAGTTTACAGGTGCATTTGGCTAAACTGGCATTGGATGGGTTAAAAGAATCAAAACAAAGACAGAGGTTCCGGAAAACATTTTCAAAGCAGAATATCGGACTTCAGCATTGTTTTTCAGATAAACAACAATGATAACTTAGCATGTTTCCTAAATGTCTGCAAACATATATATATATATATATATATATATATATATATATATATATATATATATATATATATATATATATATATATATATATATATATATATATATATATTTATTTATTTATTTATTTTTTTGCCTTAGAAAAGTCAAAAACTTGCAAACAGCACCTTTAAGATTATTAGCCCCTTAAGATTTTGTTTTCGATAGCCTACAGAACAAACCATCATTATACTTTGACTTGCCCCACAATTAGCCTAACTTGCCTAAATAACCTTGTTAAGCCTTTCAATTGTTGAATACCAGTATCTTGAAAAATTTCTATTCAAATATTATGTGTTGTCCTCAAATTAGTATTAGAAATTAGTTATTAAAATTAATTTGTTTAGAAATGTGTTGAAAAAAATCTTCTTTTCATCAAACAAATATTGGGGGGAAATTTCAACTGTATAAACACACACACAAATTTGCGGTAGATCTGATGTTATGTTCTGATGATGTTAAAATCAGCTCTACCTCAAATTTTTACACCGCTGCATGACATTTTGTGACTGCTAAAGCAGATAATACAATCTAACAGTTTACTTTTATGGATTTTAAAATGACTCCGAACGACCATTTATTATTTTTTTTAAGTTGCCAATTCAAAGAAAATTAAATAAATGAAACAGGAAATGTGTTTTTTCATCATTTTCGAGTTCCAAAAAACAAAATGAATCCCGTCTTGGCCACAAACACAATATCTGCGTGTTTCTCGCCGTTTCCAAAAACCCATCTGGTCCAAGTTAAGTTTAATATAAAAAGCTCATTCAGATATAGCGAGCGTCGATGCAGACTTGGCACGGACGACCCTTTGCACCCACTCTGCCCACTCTCAGGTCTAGACGCTATATTGGAAAATGTCTTGCACGCTACAAATACAAAAGGAATACTGCTATTCTTCTTTACCTGTTTTAGTGGGAATCGCTAGACTGCACTGAGGTTACGTCAGCTAATGAGAAACAAATGCTGGCGTCGGAATATAACTCCAGTGTTTCATTAATGACTAACTAGGTCAATATGCCTCATTGTGCTGCTGGAAACGCTGCCCAGAACTGTGTGTCAATCTAGACGAGACCGGGCACGGAATATAGCAAACAAGACATTACATCGATCTGTGCTCTGTGGCAGTGAAGGGAAGTGCGTGACGGGGACAGTATGAAAGCGAGCGTGTTTTGGTGTACGTGGGGGGGCAAAGTGGATCAGAGAGAAATTAGACAGCAGTCAAACTCACCAGCAGAAACTGAGTGAACTCCCCGTAGTTCAGGTGCTTCTTCCTGTCGGCGCCGAAGTGAAGCTGAACAAATTCGGAGTTCCAGTTAAAGGGGATGTGCTGGTGGATTGTGGTCTGAGTGAAAACTTGTTTCACATCCTCTGAAATAAGAGATAAGCCTGGTTTTAGAAATCTCATTGTTAGTGGATTGAGTTACAAAACATGCATTGTGTGATTTTTGATGATGGTACCGGTCAAAATAAAGGTAAAGTTATTTAGAAACAAAGAGGTTTCAGATACACTGATTAGTTGACTTCAGCAAAACAAGTACATATGTAGCTTTTTAAAAAAGCGAATAAACCCATTGTCTTTAAATTATTAAGTAAATGAACTACATGCATACTTATAAAAATTAAGTTATTGACTTACAGTTCCAAGTTACAATTGGTTGACTCATTTTTTTAAATCAACTTGTCACTTATAAGGCAATGGGTTTACTCATTGTATAGTAACAAATCACTTTTTGTAGTGTACCATTTTGTATTTAAACAAGAAAACACACACACACACACACACAAATAATTATTATTATCACTATGTACTGCATTTTGATCATTGATAAGATTGTAATTTGGGGGTCGCCACTGGCTTGCTTGATTTGGGATTTGGGACTTTGCTCTTCAGTGCTTGGACTTTCAGTAGTGAAAATTAAACCACACTGAACTAAACTAAACTGAACTAAAACTGATAACTGGATGGACACAGTTTCAATTTAATAGAAATTCTATGTTAAGCTGCTTTGACATATAATAGATATGTATTCAATAAAGATTAATTGAATTGTTAAATTGACAAAAATTATGTAAGAATTATGTAAGGTATGTAAGAAGTACCCTGATGACTTACTACTTCCGCCTAGATTCTGAAGTGTCTGATGCACGCTGTGCAATCCCATGATGCACTGCAAGAGAATTCATGAATGGGAGTGAAGCGACATAACTGATGAGGGTAGGTCACGTGATAATGACATGATGGCGGATATACTACATCCGAGTTCCATTCATTACTCACATTCATACTGTATAGAACACACTTTTATAACACCTGCATTTAAATTCAAATGCAGTACCCACTGAGTAGTAGGCAATTTCGACACAGCCAATGTCAAAAAGTAGGAATTAAGGCTTAAGATATATTTATAAAACAGCAAAAAAAAAAAAAAAATGTACATACTAATTCGGATCTGTACACTGTAAAAAATGCAGGGTTCCCCACAATCCCTTAATGTTGTCTCAACACAAATCAATTATGTTAACTTAATTGTTTTTACAACTTTAAGTTGATTGAACATAAAACTATCAAGTTATTTCAGAAAAGCCTTCAAGAATTGTGTTGATTCAGCTCATTATAATTAGGTAAACTAAACAAGCAGCAAAAAAAAATTTTTAATGGAATTTTATATATATATTTAATATGTATTATTATTATTATCATTATTCTTATTATTATTCTTATACTTCTTATTATTAATATTAATATTACTATTATTATTACTGTTATTGCTTTTTTATCAATCGAAAATTAACCAGTCAATGTGTATGACTGTTTAAAATAAAAATTGCCAATATATAATATTAATTGATCATACTATATTATTTCACATTTAATAAATTAATAAAACATCTTATTCAAGGGACAAGTGTTTACAATTTTTTTTATATATAAAGACTTTCAATGTCCTAAAATGATTCTTGTACAAAATGTGCCTTACAAAATCTTATATAAACATTTGTTACATCGAATTACATTTTAAAGGGTATCTTGGTGCTTCGAAACCCCTTATTATATTATTATTACCCCTTAGTATATATATATACTTACTGGGCCATATTGAAATTGAAATTTAGCTGGACCACACTGGTGTTTCGTAACATCTAGTTTTTATGAGGTGGGTTGTTAGCCCATCGCTTAGCCCCTAAGCTGGAGGACCATGCAGCATATACACTCATACACTACAGCCAACTAAGCTTATCCCCATTCACCTACAGCACGTGTGTTTGGACTGTGGATAAAACCGGAGCACCTGGACGAACCCCACGCAAACACCAGGAGAACATGTGAACTCCATACAGAAATGCCAACTGAACTAGCTGGAACTCGAACCAGAGACCTTCTTGTTGTGAGGGAACAGTGTTAACCACTGTGCCACCATGTCGCCAATATTAAACATATACCTTTTTATAAAAAAAGTTGATCTTTTGCGGGGTGTCACGGTGGCGCAATCTCCTCACAGCAAGAAGGTCGCTGACTGACAGTTGGCATTTCTGTGTGGAGTTTGCATGTTTCCCCCATGTTCGTGTGGGTTTCTTTTGGGTGCTCCGGTTTCCCCCACAAGTCCCAAGACATGTGCTATAGGTGAATTGGGTGAACTAAATTGTCAATAGTGTATGTGTATGACTGAGAGTGTATGAGTGTTTTCCAGTAATGGGTTGCAGCAGAAAGGGCATCCGCTGCGTAAAACATATGCTGGATAAGTTTGCGGTTCATTCCGCTGTGGCGACCCCAGATTAATAAAGGAACTAAGCCAAAAAAGAAAGATCTGTAGCATGTTTTTCACAAACATACCATTCCTCAAATCAAAAGCATTGAAGTTTAATTCAACAGTCCCTACAGATGATATTTGACACACTTTTACATTTTATACAACCCAAAACATAAAAATATACACATTAACAGCAACACAAATGAGCTTTCAATGTATTGGTGAGGACCATTCTTAACGGACTGTAACAAGTTTTTCCCATTTATTGCAAATTATTATACATTTTATACTGCATTACAACAGAGTTCCACTGGGGAGTTACTCCAGACCTTCATTTTATCAGTGTTTATGAAGCTGTCAACACGTCTCTTGTCCTTCTCTCTTTATATCACTTTGGAGTCGCATGGCAGGCTGCAAGTTTATTACCTCTAATTCACATAATTGAAGTTGAAGGAGGTAGAAAACGAAGAAAAAAAACTAGTCACTCATTAATTAAAACCTAAATTTTCCAAACCCTTAAAAAATAACCCTTCATAATATGACTTGCAATGACAGGGTTTATTAAACGGTGAAAAAAGACTGTTTAATGTAACAGCAAGAGACCTTTAACGCTTTTAATGACATTAAGAGGGTTATAAACGAGAGTCTCCTGCTCGCTTTAACACAGAGCGGCATTTCATTTTCCTGCCCTCTGTAGTGCATCACAATAAAGTGACTCTGACATGACCATAATCTTAGTCAGAAGTTATTTGCTATTTATGTTGACGTAATTGCAGCGGCTGAAAAGCAGGTGTATGAGACAAATACCGCCTATACGTTCTCATTACAGCTCAAGGCAGACATAAAAACTGACGACATGTGCAACAGGAGACCTTTGAACTGCAAAGAAACATCACAGCTAAATAAACCGAAGTCATTTGCATTTGCACATGCATATGTGCGTGTGTTTATCTGATCTTATTCCCTATTGACTGAAACAGGTTGATGAAAGTCTCATTCTCTCCGCCTAGGCACTTTGGGTAGTGCATTTGAAATGAGCTGATCTGACATGTCTCACCTACAAAAGGCAAATTAGACTATTTAAGTCAATTAGGGAAATTTAAACGCATGAAAAACACACATTCATTCTTCTTGTGCCAAGTTCTTTCGCAAGTGCAAAAGCAAATACTCATATTATTGCTGCATTACTATTCTTTGTACTATCTTGTCTGGAACCAAATAACCACAATGATTGTATGGCGTAAGATGATACTGATGTCCACTATGTGCTGTTAAAGATCCTGACAGTGCCTGATAAAGAGTTTTACATTTACTGATCCTGTAGTAGTTCACAAAGAGACAGGAGTCTGTCTGAACAAGCATTCAGATGACAATACTTAACATTAATCATTTGTTTTCAAGACAGAGAATATTTGGGAAGGGGATTTAGAGTTATACAATATAACTTGCTTGATTTTGCTGATTAAATTAGCCATAACATAAAAAAATGATGTTTAATGAAAGTAATGTCTCAAAATGTAAAATATACTAAATCATATATTATCAACTATATTTTCATCGTATAAATGTATAAAAAATTTAATAAATGTAATTATATACGGTCAAGCCAGAAATTATTCATAATTTCTTGTTCAAATGTAAATCGTAAAAGCTGAGAAGTATTTTTTATTTCCACAATGATGCCTCTTGAACATCGTCTTATTATCTTCTGGGAGAAGCTTGTGTCATTTCTGGTCAAATAAATAAATAAATAAAAACTTGCTGATTGAGTAAAAGTAACTTAAATCAGAATTTGTCAGAGGTACAAATAATTTTGGGTTTGGCTGTGTACAGTATGTCATGTTAATGTCAAAATAAAACAAAACAGCAAAGCTAAATGACAAAACTCAAACCCCCTCAAAAAAACTAAAAGGTGAATCCAAAAAGCAAGGCAAAAAAATTTAAACTGAAAATTTAAACAAACTGCTAAAACCTATAAAACACAAAAACAAATCAAACCCCAAAATCAAAAACCCAAAACAAAACAAAAAGCAAGTCATATAACCAAAACAAACCAAATATTTGTAACAAAACACAAGAAACAAAGCAAAATGATAAAAACCCAGAAAAAAACGAGATTTCAAAAACAAAAAGCCATAACATAACACAAGCAAACCAAAATGTAAAAAAAAATCTAATAAAAAAAGAAAAGCTAATTAAAAATAACCACAAAAAAACAACAAAAATATTTCAATGCCAAAATCAAAACAAAAAAGCATATCAAAACAAGCAAAGCTAAATGACAAAAACTAAACCCCAAACAAAACAGAAAGCCTAACGAAAAACAAGCCAACCAAAATGACAAAAAACAAATCACAAAACGAAACGAAAAGCTAATTAAAAATCACCAAAAAACAAGAACAAAAAATTGTCAATGCCAAAATCAAAACAAAAAAGCATATCAAAACAAGCAAAGTTAAATGACAAAAACTAAACCCCAAACAAACCAAAAAGCCTAACAAAACACAGGAAGCAAACCAAAATGACAAAAAACAAATCACAAAACGCAGGGCTAATTAAAAATGACCAAAAAAACAACAAAATCAAAAAATATTTCAATGCCAAAATCAACAAAAAAGCATATCAAAACAAGCAAAGCTAAATGAAAAAAAACTGAACCCAAAACAACCAAAAAGCCTAACAAAAATCAAAATGCCAAACAAAAACGAAAAGCAAAGCAAAAGAGCAAAACAGAACACCAAAACAGCTAAAATTTATAAAACACAAATCGCAAGCCACGAAACCAGAACAAAACAAAACTAAAAGTAAAGCAAAACCTCAAAATTAAAAGGATACAAACCGAAAACACTAAGTGAAGTGTCTAAACACTGTAAAGTGTGCTAAGTTCACAGCAACATGAGGCTATCTGTGGCTTAGCTTGGCTAAATCCCAGCATCTGCAGTTAAATAAAATACAACAATATTCAATAAACAACTATTATCATTGATAATCAATAGATTGAGCTGCTCTGTTAATTAATATAGTTCATTCTCCTATCTACAGGCTGTTGTATGCATGTATACAGAACATGAGCTGTCACAGGTGAACTTCTATCAACATCACAACTTCAACCTCAGCTCATCCCATCAGAATTTCAAGCCTGAATTCGGCTTTATAAAGAGTATGTGCACTTACCAAAGGTGGCAATGCCATTTCCAGTTTTGTCAAAGAGCTGGAAGGCGACCATGAAGAGAGCATCCGGAGCGCACAGCACCGACTCAAAAGCCAGAAACTCCTGGAAGGAGATCAACCTGATGGAGACAAACAGACTTACAAGCCTCCATATTGTGGACACTTCAATCCACCAGCCTGATATTACATTATTGAATGATGAGAGGGTATCACTCGCTGATTACTGCTTCTCGTCGCCAAACAAAAAAAGGTAGCACATATTTTCATTGTGAACACTTGACACTTGAGTGATTTGTTCAACTGTAATTATCAGCCTAAAATTATGATGTACAAAACATCTAAACACACGGTCCAGCTTCAATTCTAAGCCCGGAGATTAAGTGAATGACAAAACAATTTGACATAACAGGCTGTTCAATGATCCCGATCTTGATTGAAGTGCTTCCAATTTGACTGTCAAATGTCATTACCTTAGTGAAAATCGGACCAGTTCATATTAGGCCTCCAGGATGGCTGGGAACTCACTAAATAATGTGATTAGATGAGAACTAACAAGTCTTGCTGGAGTACAATAAGGAAATACTCAGGAAATACCATTTTACAGAAACACTAGTCAGAATGAGATTTAATATTTGTCAAGATACCAAAACTGAAAATTCATTACTTGCTCATCTTTTACTTGTTCCAAACCTGATTGACTTTCTTTCTTCTGTTGAACAGAAAATAAGATATTTTGTAGGAAGCTGTAACCATTGATTTCCACAGTATTCCATATAAAAACGCATTTCTTACTTGCATTTTTTGTCTTGTTTCTATTCCAAATATCTAAAAAAATCTTAAATCAAGAAACACTTTCTAGACAAGCAAAAATTGTCTTGTTTTAAGAAAAATTATGTCAAAATGAAGTGAGTTTTCCCTTAAAACAAGCCAAATAATCTGCCAATGGGGTATGCAAAATAATCTTGTTTTGACATAAGATTATTTTGCTTACTCCATTGGCAGATTATTTTAAGGAAAATTTCACTTAATTTTAACATATTTGTTTTTAAAACAAGACAACATTTTCCAAATTTTTTGCTTCTCCAGAAAATGCTTCTTTACTTAAGAAGTTTTAGATTTTTGGACTAGAAACAAAACAAAAAAATCTAAGTAATAAAAGCACTGTTTGCACAGTGGTTAGAGGTTTTTCAGCTTCAAAATATGTTCATTTGTGCAAAAAAACTGCAGAAACGGGTGAGTTTTCTGAAAACCATCGTTAGCGAACTAAGTTCCATCATTACAAACATAGTTTGTTGATTTGATGTTTCCCAAATCCATTATTCCAATGAACATTCACATACTACATTGCAGACTTGTACACTGCAAAAAAATGCTTTTCTTACTTACATATTCGTCTTGTTTCTAGTCTAAATATCTAAAAATTCTTAAATCAAGAAGCACTTTCTAGACAGGCAAAACATATTGTCTTGTTTTAAGAAATAATATGCCAAAATGAAGTGAGTTTTTCCTTAAATCAGGTTAAATAATCTGCCAATGGGGTAAGCTAAAAATTCTTATCACAAATCGAAAAACAAGATTATTTTGAATATGCTTCTTGATTTAAGAATTTGTAGATATTTAAACTAGAAACAAGACCAAAAATTTAAGTAAGATAAGCATTTTTTGCAGTGTACACTTGCAACTGCACCTCTAGAGCTGTAATTAGAAACATAGTTCCTGGCTGTGTTCTATTCCCAGTTATCCCCCCCTAAGCCCTATTCATTTAGAACCTTCTAACATTTAAACTTGGAATAATGACTAAAATAAATTAAAGTCATCTCCCTTACATGTAAATTCCATTTAAAGTATTTTTTACAGTTCAATTTCAGCGATCTTCAAATTAACAATTACGCTCCTTTCATAGTGCACTTTGAAAACATTTATACCATTTTTAAAGCAGCCGTGGCTCATGACGAAAGCTATATGTGACCTATGGAAAGCGGAATTTTAATTTCGTCTCTAAAGCTTGTGAAGACAAAAAAATATATATGTTACGTTAATGGTTTTGATATATAGTAGCCTAGGCTGTTTATTAAGAAATGTTTATGTACTATATGCTAGAACATTTCTGCAGTGGTTTTGAATGTGTCAAAGTGGGGGGAAAAAAATCTACAATTTCTAAATATGTTGAGGTCAGAATTTTTAGCCCCCCTTTGATTTTTATTATTTTAAATATTTCCCAAATTATGTTTAACAGAGCAAGGAAAGTTTGATAGTTTGTCAGATAATATTTTTTCTTCTGGTGAAAGTCTTATTTGTTTTATTTCAGCTGGAATAAAAATAACTTGCCTAATTATCCTAACCTGCCTAGTTAACCTAATTAAGTTAACCTTAAAATGTCTCTTTAAGCCATATAGAAGTGTCTTAAAAAATATCTATTCAAATATTATTTACTCTCATCATGGCAAAGATAAAATTAATCAATTATTAGAGATGAGTTATTAAAACTATTATGTTTAGAAATGTGTTGAAAAAATCTTCTCTCCATTAAACAGAAATTGGGGGGAAAAATAAATGTGGGGCAAATAATCCATATATAGTAGGATATAGTTTTTTTTATTCTTAATAAATAGCGTGCTAAAAATTAAAACCAATAATATGATGATTTATAAATGAGATAAGAATATGTGTTAGCTTTTTGTAAGCGGTTTTATGTTTTAAAATAGACTATGGAATATTATTAATAATATTTTGCAAAGGCCCTATACAGGTATGTGCTTTGTATGAATATTTCTATATACAGTTGAAGTCAAAATTATTGGCCCCCCTTTGAATTTTTCTTTTTCTTTTTTAAATATTTCCCAAATGATGTTTAACAGAGCAAGGAAATTTTCACAGTATGTCTGATAATATTTTTTACTTCTGGAGAAAGTTTTATTTGTATTATTTTGGTTAGAATTAAAGCAGTTTTTAATTCTTTACACTATTTTAAGGACAAAATTATTAGCCCCATTAAGCTACATTTTTTTCGATAGTCTACAGAACAAACCATCGTTATACAATAACTTGCCTAATTACTCCTACCTGCCTAGTTACCCTAATTAATGTAGTTAAGTTTTTAAATGTCACTTTAAGCTGTATAGAAGTGTCTTGAAAAATATCTAGTCAAATATTATTTACTCTCATCATGGCAAAGATATAATAAATCAGATATTAGAGATGAGTTAATTAAACTATTATGTTTAAAAAAGTGTTGAAAAAAACCTCTGTTAAACAGAAATTGGGGAAAAAATAAACAGGTAGTCTATTAATTCAGGGGGGCTAATAATTCTGACTTCAACTGTATCTTTTTTTTTAAATGCAAGTGCCTTTAAAACAATTTGCACAAAAAGTTATGAGAATTTTTTCTAAAGAAGTTGTTGCTCCAGTTTACAGCGTCTTTAACTACACACGTCAAGAAACTCTTGTCACTACATTGTTCTTTTTCCAAATGATGCATTGTACTATTATAGTTCATTTGCGAGTTACGTCATTGTTTGAGAAAAACGCACGCCAGGTTTGGAACCACTTGAGGGTGAGCAAATAGTGAGTAAATTTGAATATTTGGGTGAATTTTCCCTTTAATTTTTTTTTTAAATGTCACTTTGGTATATATTTTGCATTAAGCTAACTTGGAATTGTTTTTTTTTTTTACATATTTTTAGCAATTTCTTAGTGAAGATAGTGAAAATTCAACTAATGTGCTATTATTTTACACGTTTTGAGAAGTAAATGTGAATTGTTCATAAATTGCCTCAATTATGATCTTAAGATTATTTAATTAGTTCCTAAATCAGCGTTCACTTGATACTCTGGATAAAAGGGTGCTATTGTTTGACAAATAATCAAGTCATTTCACCGAAAGATTTGTTGAAAAAATGACATCAAATAAGGGGAACAGCACAACTTCTCCAAATGACTAAAAGTTTGGATCATAATGGAGAGCATGACATTTGCCGAACCTCAGCAAACACATAAACATGCACACAGACTGCGCACATATCTACCTCATCATCAAACAAGCAATTTCACCATTCGTAGGAAACCCTGGGGACCATGCAATCTAGTCTTTATTTAAGCGCAGTTCAAAGTTGCCTCAACTCCATTATGAATTTCACAAATGGATACGGCAATTACTCGAGGTCACTGCTAACGAGCAGTCCCAATGCATGCATCTCTAATTTATTTCAATTTCCAGGGAGCAATGATTACATTTTCGTGGCCACTCTAATTAATTTTGTTACTGATGAAATTCAAAGGAACTGAGAATTTGTGCGCTTCCAGCATGCCAAATCAGCCACATTGTGGAGTCAGGAGTAATTGTTTTATTAACTAAGCTGACAGTAGGAGAACTGGAGCCTGCTGTTTCAGAGTGGGTGGAGAGCTACAAAGGCGATCCGCTGGGCCCACCGGCAATGATTAAAAACAACAAAAAAAAAGCAAGGAATGATAGGGATGTTGATGCTTTTGCTGAGAGAAAAAGTGTAACAAATCTGGGCGAGTCATTAAAATGCATCTCTGACACTAGAAACAATTAGAAAGCAAGGCAAGACTTTTACACTTCAAAAATTAGGTTTGCGGTTTGCTTAAATTACTTATTTTAAATGAGCTGAAACAACACAATTTGTTTTTGGACATCCATTCATTCATTTTCCTTCGGCTTAGTCCCTGATTTATCAGGGGTCACCACAGTGGAATGAACCAGCAACTACTCTGGCATGTTTTAAACAGCGGCTGCTCTTCCAGCTATAACCCAATACTGGGAATTATTATTGGTCAACTTAATTGTTTTTTAAATGTACTTAAAGGTGCTGTTTGTAAGTTTTGACTCTTCTAAAGGATAACAATACCATAATATGCTTCCAAATATTTAAGAAACATGCTAAGTTTTTATCTGAATAGAATGCTAAAGTCTGATATTCTGCTTTGAAAATGTGCGTTATGAGTCTGAAACGTCTGTCTTTGTTTTGGTCCCTTTAACCCGCCCAATACAAGTTTCGCCAATTATATTTAACCACCTTGGGTTGCCTTGTTGGAAAACAGCATATTTCATTCATTCATTAAGAAATACTCTCAAAGTGTGTGTCTGCGACTGAAATGAGACCTCCGGTGGACAGTACCAGACTCCAAAATGAGACACAGATTCAGAGTTCCACTTGTGGTTATTTATTATCAAATAATATAATTATTATGAACGTAAACATTAGGTGAGCAGGTTACATTGTAACCCTGTGTCCTAACAACACACTACATGATGAGATACGGATTCATTCATTCATTTTCTTTTTGGCCTAGTCCCTTTATTAATCTGGGGTCACCACAGCAGAATGAACTGCCAACTTATCCAGCACATGTTCTATACCACATATCTTTGGACTTGTGGGGGAAACCGGAGCACCCGGAGAAAACCCACGCCAACACGAGGAGAACATGCAAACTCCAAACAGAAACGCCAACTGACCCAGCCGAGGCTCGAATCAGCGACCTTCTTGCTGTGAGGGGAACGTGCTACCCACTGCGCCACGAGACTCACAGTGATAATCAATTTGGCTGTTTTCACCAGACGGAACTTGACACATATTTAAATACAGCCATTCAGAAGCACAGATTAGTGCACTTACTGCACTCCAATGAAATGGTAAGGTTTATGATCTAATTAATACATATTAAACCTCTTTAACATTATTAAATGTAGATGCTGAATCACTGACATTTGTTGGCTTGCACTGAGTCACAGTTCAGAAGTTCAATTTCAAACGATTTATTTAATTTTCAAGATCTGAGGTGAACTATTCAACCCAGGCTCATTTTGAAAACAAAGTCCCATGGACGTTTCTGGAGACCGCAAAATACCTCCCGGGAGGTACGTATTTTTGCAGTTTTTGTTTTCACGAATCCGCGAGAGGCCACTGCATGCGCTTTTTCGCATCTCAAATGTCTCTCGCAAGTGCCGTTCACACATGCGCAGTTCTTACATAAACCCACCAGAGGCCGCTGTCAAACGACTGATTTACTGGGCGACTGGCCAATCGACCAACCCACCCTTCCCTAAACCCAACCAATTTTACCAATATTACCGATTGACGGTTTACAAAAGCCTGATTCACTGATTTTTACCACATTCTTACCCTGTTGTTCACTGGTTCACTTAAATTTTTGAATTCTGTTATTGTCTTACCTGATTTCTGGAACTGCTCTTCCCCGGAGTCGAACCTGGTCATCGTCATCATCATGGTCAACTCCTCTCTGCGTATCAAGTCCGCCGACGTGCACAACGAGCTAACTGGACAAACTGGTTGCGGCGGAAAAGCCCTCCACACGGAGGTAAGCGGTCAGCCGGTAAGCGGCAAAAGGAATGCCGTCATACCGCTTCGTAGGGTTCACTTAAAAAAATGAAATGTAGCCATACGTACCTCCGGCTACATAATTTGCAGTCTCTAGAAACATCCACGGGACTACTACATTTTAGAATGAGCCTGTGTTGAAATTATCTGCTGTTTCTTTAAGTAGTATGGCAATAAATGTCACGTAAAATGGCATTCAAACTCACATTATTAGCATTTAACACTGAATAAAGCATATGAGGTGTACCTGAGGTGATCATTGTCAAAGTTCTGTTGTTCAGCTGCAAGTAATAGAAGCAGTTTCTAAAATATAAGTTTCAGGTGTTGGTTAGAACAAAAACCTTTTAATACAATATAACACGACATAAATTTAGGCTTGATAGTCTCGTTCCAGTTGGAGGCGTCAATCTGGCAACCTGCGCTTGCATGTGTTTTGAACCAGGTGTTCAATACCTCGTTCAACCACTGGGTTTCAAAATTACATACTGCACCTTTAAATTTGTAAAAACTAATTAGTTAACTTAATTTCTTCAAGTTGTCCCAACACAAATCAATTGTGTGGAATCTGCACTGTTAATAATGCAGGGTTCCACGCTTTTCCTTGATGTTGTCCCATTACAAATCGATTAAGTAAACATTATTTATACAAATGTAAGTGGATTGAACATAAAACAATTTAGTTGTTCAACCAAAAAGCTTAAGAATTGTGTTGTTTCAACTCACTTTTAATAAGTAGTTTGAGCAAGCAGCAATAGTCACTTCTTTACAGTGCAACGACTAGATGCGGGTTTCATTTCAGAGCAGCTTGATGGTCACGTTAATTGTTTTCAGGAGCGTATCTGCATCAGATGCTCTCATATCACCTACATGCACAGAAATGAGCTGTGCATGTATTTTCCCCCAGAACTGTGCCAGACGTGAGGCTTATGATGGTTGATTAGCAGTTCCTTGACTACTACAGAACAATTATGCTGGTACACAAACACGAAGATGCCGTGGCCATGTAAAACAAACTAAAGTGAAGCTCGAATAATAAGCTCAATGCTAAACATCCTCCAACCATCAACTAAAATGGCAAAGGCCCAGAAGTGTACAAGGAGGAATGCTAAAACTTGTATGTCTCTCAAACATGATGCTGACATTGTACAATAACAAGAGGAAATCATGTTAAACTGCGTTTTTCAAAGCACACAATAAATCTATAATTCAATAGCAGTGGGTCAGTGAGTTTAAAATAAATAGATAATATTTAATCAATACTTTTTAAACTTAAAGAAGCCTATTTATAGCATGATTTAGGCAGCTAGCATGGTTTAACAGGTCTTTTAACATTTTGCTAACACATGCTAACATATTTCGAACACTTTTTTGAACATTCACACTGAATTAGTTTGTAACTTCAATTAGCTATTGGTTATCATGCTTCTTACATGGTTAGCACATTGCTAGCATGTTACTAAAATATTGTAAACATGCTTCTAATACACTTCAGCATCTTGTAACAATGTTTTACATGTTGCTAGCATGAATTATCATGTTGCTGGCATGTTTAAAACACATATTAGCACATGGCTAACATGTTTTAATACATTCATAGCATGAATTAACAATTTATTAACATGTTTTATCATGTAGCTCTAATAATTCAGCATTTTGATAGCATATGTCTAACATATTTCTGATAAGCTTGCTTAAATGCAATATCATGTTGCAAGCATGTTTCTAAAAAGTTTCAGCACATGCAAACATTTCAGCTTGTCGCTAACATGTTTATAACATGTTTGTTATGTTCTTAACCTTTCCACACTAAGCTAGCATGAATTGTTGTGTTGCTAGCATTTTTTTTAAAGAGTCAATGTATTGCTAGCATGTTGCGGATTTAGAACTTCCATGATTAGCACATTGCTGACATATTATTTAAAACATTGGTACATGTTGTGCTTTGACGCACTTTACTGCGGAATTGTGCGATTTCTCTTTAAATCACTCGCGCGTTCTCAGTAGCCTTGATGTTACTTGAATTAACATGTTGCTGGCATATTTCTAACACATATTAGCACATGGCTAACATGCTGATAGCAAGATTTAAGATTTTATTAACATGTTTTATCATGTGGATAGAATAATTTAGCAATTTGATAGCATGTGTCTAGCGTACATCTGACGAGCTTACTAAAATATATTACTATGTTGTGAGCATGTTTCTAGATTTGTTGAAAGATTTTTGTTATGTTGATAACCTTTCCACACTAAGCTAATATGAATGTGTGTTGCTAGCATGTTTCTAAAAGGATTAACGCATTGTTAGCATGCTGCAAACTTAGAACTTAATTGTTCAATTGTTTCTATCACGCTTCAGCACAGTTGTACCATGTTTTACTACATCATAAGTGTTCGGTTGGTCCATTTTGACACAATTTTGTGGCTAATAAAAACAACTGAGCATTTTTAGAGTCCAAGTTACAATGACTAAAACTCATAAAATTATTTGTTCAAATGTGTTGCTTTTCATTTTCACAGAGCTATGCTAATAACAACACACCACTCGTCGTGCAAACAATTTCCCTATATCTCCCGGGTGTGTGCCGCGCACCTTTAAATTGTGTTGTTTGTAAAACAGAAAGGTGCTGGTAAACACAGTCCTTAGCAGAAACACTATTTACAGACTTATTATTTCAGCGGTTTAGCGTAGCAGCTTTTATCCGTGACAGGTGAAGAGAGAGCACCTTCAATAAGCCCTGGCCCTGTCATTGTCACTGACAAGCGTGGATGCGGAGCGACGCGGACTGGTTTAGCTTTCGCTGAGTGCATACCTCAGACCAGCCTCAAACCACATGGCCACGGACTGCCATTTTCTCAGCATGCGCTCTTTACAAAGTTTTAACCCCCAAGAGGCTACGAAGTTTCACACTTGAGGAGTTTTTCCATCAAAAATGGAGAGGCGAGAAAAGATGAGGGAGAGAAGGAGCGAATGTCTGGCAGATCTTTGAATCAGCAGGGAAGTCTACATGTGCTGAATGAATGATTCAGAACCGTTGGCAGGACGCCGCTCAAACAGGGCTCAGTGAATAAAGGAGAAGTGATTCAGTGCCTGATGGATGTCACCATATCACTTGATTTATTCCAGCTCAGGAGGAGGTAGAAAATGCATCATGCTGTTTGTATCCATCTCATGAAACAGAGATAACCTGTGAATCATCTCAATCAGATGAAAACCTACCTCGGTTGTAAAACACTCCGCGTTCGGCAAAAACATTCACAAACAGAGCTTTTAGGATTTGCTTTTTTCATATATTTAGATATTAAAAGCTTTATTCGAAACATGAATTTATGCCTAACATGAACTGCTGACTTCATGGCATCATAATTCTAGGACAAAAGACCTCTATTCGTTTTCAGCATTCCGCAATCTTGACAGATTGAAGCTCCTGACCACAGCCGCCACTACCACCAAACCTCAGAACTCCATATATAGCTGGATCTTTATTTAGCTAGCTCAGTAACATTTACATGTCATGCAAATTACCTTAAAAACTACAGATTAAACCAAAGGCTTACAAACAATGGTGTGAGAGCCATAGAAAAGACATACTATCGTGGCTTAATCAAACCCGATTGTATACATAGAAATCATAATACATTAAAACTTCTGCATCAACTAAACTTTTACTGTTTATATACATTTAAAAAATGTCTGTGATCAATGTTTGATTGTCATTCAGCATAACAAAAATCTAAATACAGTTAAAGTCAGAATTATTAGCCCCCCTGTTTATTTTTTCCCACAAATTATGTTTAATGGAGAGCAGATTTTTTTCCAACACATTTCTAAACATAATAATTTTAATAACTCATCTCTAATAACTGATTTATTTTATCTTTGTCTTGATGACAGTAAATATTATTTGACTAGATATTTTTCAAGACACTTCTATACAGCTTAAAGTGACATTTAAATATATATAACTTATATATAGCTTAAAAGGGCTATATATTTTGACCCTAAAATGTTTAATAAAAAAATAAAAATTGCTTTTATTCCAGCCAAAATAAAACAAATATGATTTTCTCCAAAACACAAAATTTTATCAGACTTACTGTGGAAATTTCCTTGCTCTGTTAAACATCATTTAGCAAATATTTTAAAAAGAAAAAAAAAATCAAAGGGGGCTAATAATTCTGACTTCAACTGTATACAGTATGTAAAAATTAAACATACTTATTCTAGCCTGTAAAAATTAATTGGAATGACAATTTTTGCAATGTCATTCTTATTAATAGTCTTTATTTTTCGGTACAAAAAACACTGAATGACATTTTAATTTCTGTAAAGCAAGGTAAAAATGTATGATAACCGTTGTGCTTTGCTCAAAACATGTCACACTTAACAGTAAGGTTGTATCAGTTATTGTATTTATAAACATGAACAATGTATTTACTAACATGAACAATATATTCATTGCAGTATTTTATGTTTTCTTCAGTTATCCTTGTTAACGTTATTGCTTAAACTTTAGTTTAATATAGAAGTCAATGTAATGTACGTAATATCAAACCATCACTGAAAAACCCAACAGTCAACTTTGTCAAATGAAATGAGTGTAGTTAACTCAAAATTTACTGAAAGTTAATTCTACTCATTTGAAAAGAGTTTTGAACTCTGTGTTGAAGGTAATGAGTTAATTAAATACCTCATTACTTCAACTTAAGTTCACAGTACTCATATAGATTAGATTTTTAACTTAAAAGGTTTGAGTTACCTTAACTTATTGGGTTTTGCAGTACTCAATTGGTTTGAGTTCTCTTTATTTATTGGGTTTTACTGGACTCAAATTGCTTCATTTACTCAAATGGATTAAGTTCACAGTACTCATTAGGATTTATTTTAGAACTAAAATAGTTTGTTGCAATCGGTTTCCTTAAATGGTTTGAGTTACCTTAACTTATTGGTTTTTGCAGTGATTAAGTAAGACTAGTAGCTCAATCCTCTACTAATTAGCAGCTTATTAATAGTTAGAAGTTGGGTTTAGGCATTAGGGATGCAGAATAATGTCATACTTAGGTATTAAGGATGCAGAATAAGGTTATAAGTAATAAAAAACAGTTAATATCATAATAGTATGCAGGTTAAAGTCAGTAATATTTATTTTATTAAATAAATATATATGTTCATTGTTAGTTCATGTTAACTCACAGTGCATTAATTTCAACAAGCATGAATTTGGATTTTAATAACACGTTAGTGCAAAATGAACTATGTTTAATAAATGCTGTACAAGTATTGCTCACTATCAGTTCATGTTGTAAATGTTTTTATCTTAAGCTTTGTTTCTTTTAATGCCTAAACCCCCTTTTCGACAGATATTTACTGAAATTGCTCAATATCCTACATGCATTGTGTAAATAGATAATGCATAAAACAAATAGCTTACAAGCAAAAATCAGTCAAAAAAAGTCAGAACTCCTGATTAAATTAAACAATCCTCCTATTTTTTACTCAAAGCCCTGCAAATAAATAAAAAACGATGTTGAGAAAGAGAGCTCGAGCCATGATTCCCTAATAGTTATCCGTTAATAGCTGAGATGCAGCAATTTATCCGTCCTCAAAGTCGCACAAAGCACGAGAGCTGAATGGCATAGGCAATTACAGTGCATGTGCACCTCTCCCGGTCTATGGCAGCCCTAATAATGTGTGCCGCATGACCACATGCACTCGGAGCTGAACGCGGGCCTGCTGGTCGCCATGGCAACGCACAATCTTTTTGGACTTACGCTTGCGTATCATTGGCCATCATTATGTATCATTAAAAGCATACATATTAATGCAAAAAGGGGTTGAGCCGTGCTGCCTGAATGGAGCAGCACCTGAACAAAGTGTGGCGTGTTAAGACGTCTGACCCTTTATCCTAATGCAGGATTAAAAGCGGAAGATACCGCGGCATAATCCACATCTATTTCGCAGCAAACGCTTTGTTTACCAATCAAATGAACTATAAACTGTAGTTTAAACAAGTCGTGAATTATTAATAAAAAACATTCATTCTGTGTGCAGCCCATTGTCATTTAAAAGCTGATAATAATAATAATAAAGCTGGCATTATGTAGCGGGCCATTTTCTTTGTTTTGTCTTGTGTATGGTAGCACAGTTTGATTTGTTTCCAAACTATAACCTTATGAAGTTTCATGTATATATATATATATATATATATATATATATATATATATATATATATATATATATATATATATATTAGTATTAGTGCCAGTTTTCTTTGTCAGTAAAGCTGCCTCCGAAAGTATTTTTCCAATAGGAATTTTAATATAAAGCACCATAAGCCAATTAAATCAACATGCAATAAGGACAATCAAAACATCACAAACTTGGATTCAAAGCAAAGACGTACAGCTTAAGTCAGAATTATAATTAACTTTTTAAAATATTTCCTAAATGATGTTTAAAAGGAAATTTTTACAGTATGTCTGATAATATTTTTTCTTCTGGAAAAAGTATTATTTGTTTTATTTTGGCTAGAATATAAGCAGTTTTGAATTTCTTAAAGGCCATTTTAAGAACAATATTATTAGCCCCTTTAAGCTGTATTATTTTCTATAGTCTACAGAACAAACCATCGTTATACAATAACTTGCCTAATTACCCTTACCTGCCTAGTTAACCAAATTAACCTAGTTAAGCTTTTAAATGTCACTTTAAGCTGAATCTTAAAAAAAACAATTAAATATTTTATTATTTACTATCATCGAGGCAAAGATAAAAGATATCAGACAGACGCAGGTTAAAGCATCTTACATTAGTGCGTATGAGCTGTACTAATCGAAAGTGTTTTCAGTCGTTTTGGTGGAATTCTTTGTGCAGCATCATGTATAATGTATTTTTTTCCTTGCACAAATTCCACTATTAAAAAAAAAAGTTAAAAAAATAAGGTGGATTAATTCAAACAGATGTGTTAAACTTAAGCATTTGCAACCAATAAACAACCTCAGTGCTCACACCAAATCTGTCTTTAAAGAGTAATCAGTTATTGTGAAATACTTGAATTAAAATGAATAGAGTTTTAAAGCTCCTCTAAAGAAATTCAGAGCATTATTCAATGTGTTGATATAATTTCAAATGAAACAAAGACTGAAATCAAAAGCTGTCCCCACCCTATTTAAAAACAAGCTTCATTTATATCAAATTTCAGCATTGAACTCCATTGAGCACCATTTAATAGCTTTTGACAGTCTAATAGTAATGCTGAGCCTGTCTAACCACATCTAATCTCCTCCATATCGCTTTAAACAAAGCATTATGTGTCGAATTGAGATGAGACTGATACATTTTGTGATCTTTGCTGACTTAAACAGATGACCCACCATGTGCAAGAGCCTCTGGATTAGAGCAGACTGTGTCATCCACAGCGGTTTGTGTCTTAATTCACCCCAATGGAAAGCATAATCACACTGGCTATACTATTTACTTTGTGCCACTCACTATATAGAAAACAGTAAGTGTGTGAATGAAATTTCAGATGCACATTTAGCATTCATTTATAGTTTAGGGAAAATGAGCACTACAGATCCTAGAAAGCATTTCAATGGACATTATCTGATGAGAAGCTTAAAGGCATGGTTAACCCAAAAATGAAAATTCATTCATTCATTAATTTTCTTGTCGGCTTAGTCCTTTTATTAATCCAGGGTCGCCACAGCGGAATGAACCGCCAACTTATTCAGCTAGTTTTTACGCAGCGGATGCCCTTCCAGCTGCAACCCATCTCTGGGAAACATCCACACACACATTCACACACACTCATACACTACGGACAATTTAGCCTACCCAATTCACCTATACCGCATGTCTTTAGACTGTGGAGGAACCCGGAGCACCAAGAGGAAACCCACGCGAACGCAGGGAGAACATGCAAACTCCACACAGAAACGCCAACTGAGTCGAGGCTCGAACCAGCGACCCAGCGACCTTCTTGCTGTGAGGCGACAGCACTACCTACTGCGCCACTGCTAAGCCCAAATTAAAATTATTATTATTATTATTATTATTATTATTAATATTATTACTACTACTACTATTTACCCACCACAAAGTGGTTCCAAACCTTTATGAGTTTCCTTATTATGTTGAACAAAAAAGAAGATATTTTTGAAGGAAGCTAAAAAAAACTAAGGATGTCCCGATCAGGTTTTATGCCCTCGAGTCAGAATCATTTAATTTTGAGCGTCTACCGATACCGAAAGCCATTAAAATACTTCTATAATACAAAAAAATTAAGAAAAGCGAAGAAACAGGTCCAGGACGGTCCTTATATTTTATGTAATTTGTCTTCAGTCGGGTGTTTGTTTTTGAGGTGCCTTATAAGGTTTGTTGTGTTAAATGTAGCCTTCTCCTTTCCACCATTTAGTTTACATATTTCAGTTTGATATGGCTATGTTGTTGTCATCAACTTTATAATACCTCCAGACAGCAGACATACTCGCGCTTTCCAGTTCATGCTGCTTCTGTGTTCTACTTTGCCTGCATTTAACCAATAGCGTCTCTGCAACAAAGTGATGTCATGCCGCACGCGAGGCTGTTTCTCTGTAAAGTCAAGAATGAGGTCTAACTCTGTGCCACCGCATAACTATAGATGTGTTATAAAATTATGAGAATATATGAGCAATATCACACGAGTAGCAGTGCGATATGTATATCGGCACTGGTGGGAGGTGTGCGTTGGCACGAGGCCGCAGGCAGAGTGTCTTAGTGCACCCACCAGTGCCAATATACAGCCATATCGCACTGCTACGAGTGTGATTTTGCGTTTATACAACAGTTTGACGGCATAATTGTGTACATAAAAACAAAATCAAACATGGAGAGTCTCAAAAACCCTTTTGTATGAGCAACTACTTTCTTCAGGATTTAAATCATAAGCTGAAAGTTAAACAGTTGAGCGGGCATCTTTTAAACTTTAGATCTGTAGTGTCTGCTTTTTGCTGGCTGTATGTGGGCGGAGTAATACCAAAGAGCTTAGAATGACCAAGAGGCGACACTCTAGTGTAATTTGGGAAACAGCCACTAGAGGGCGCGGTGGCCATTTTGGAATGAAAACTCCAATAGAACGACAGCATATTATAAGTGTGTAAAATAAAAATCAAAAGTGCTGATGATTGTGATAATAAGTGTTATATTGTCGTCTGTCAGGCTTTCTCTCAGCTTTAATGCGCTTTTTAAATAAATAAATAGAAAACAAACCAGCTGCCATCGCGACAGTAATGAGATCCAATGGATGGCCGATCACTTTCACTCCAAAATGGCGGAATCCAGGGCTGTTGCTGGGCGCTGCTGTTGCAATCGAACTTTCTATTGAGTGTCGCCTCTTGGTCATTCTAAGCTCTTCGTTAATACACAAAGGGTAAAGAGGCTGTAGAATTTCTGATATTGCAGAATACCGCACGGCTATCAGCCAATCAGATTTGAGAACCAGACAGAACTGTTGTATAAATATATATATTATCGAGTGCTGATCGGGAGGTAACGTCTGATTTCCGATCATGTGATTGGATCTGGACATCCCGAAAAAAAACATTAACTATTGACATCTATAGTACCAAATATTATAGCACTATATATTAACATATTCCTTAATACTATATAAGTCGATGTTTACTAGTTTACAGCTTGCTTCATAATCAATTGGGTGAAGCATCCCTTTAAGGGGCAGCTTACATGACAACGTTTTTAACTAAAAGTGAGAAATAAAAAAAAATGTTTTGTCGTAAAATGTGTTTTAAGACTGAAAAGAGGATTTTTTTTTTTAAATGGCGTCATTGTCTTATGGTATCCAGTGTTTGGTATTTATGACTATATTTATTTATGTAGCACCGTGGTCCTACAAGACACAACACTGCACTGTATGTCCACACATGTAGTTCGAAAAACAATGACATCATGCATGTGCATGTTTGGGAGTAAAATGGGAGTGTAGATTAAAGGCAAACACAAACACACATTATTCACCAGCAATCTAAATCCTCATTCACACTACAAGTGACTTGCAGCAGCAAAGCGACAAGCGACTGTTCATTTCAACAAAGAGCAAACAACTTCTGGTGACCTCAGTCTACATGAGCAACACTAACTGTTGGCGACACGACAGCGTTGAGAATGCTTTAACTTTATGCAAATGAAGAGCAACTTTCTTGAGCGACCATACACAATAAATGCTCTATATAAATACACATTACTTAGTTACTTACGAGTATAAGCAACAATTCACATCATTTACTAAAGACTTATTACCTGCCTATAATTAAAATAGTAACTATATATTAACACTTATAAAGTATGATCTTATTCTACATCCCTACTACAACCTTATTAATTATTAATAAGCAGCTAATTAGTAGTATAACAAGCTAAATGTAGCTTATAGCTTAGCTAATGATTTGTTAATAGCAAGAATTGTACATTAAAATAAAGGGCCCTATCATACATCCGGCGCAGTGTGGCGCAAGGCGTGGCGCAGTAGTCTTTAGGTAGTTTCAGCTTGGCGCAAGAGTCGTTTTGAGGCGTTGCGCTACGCTGTTTAAATAGCAAATGCATTAGCGCTCATTTTTGCGCCCATAGGCGTTCTGGTCTAAAAAGGAAGGCGTTCTGAGGCGGACCGCTGGCGCGTTGCTATTTTGAGAATCTATAATAGATTTTTCATTAGACCAAAACTAACCCGGTCTAAACTCCGGCGCAAAGTTGCGCCTCGCTTACACACTGCTTAATACGCACAAGAGAGCAGTAGGCAAATATCTTTACATATGAAAAAATGTAAATATTAAGGATATACATATTATATAATAAGAATAGATATAGAATATAAATATAAAGGATTAAAATATTACAAAACATATTATTTTCTAGCCTACATAAATATGAAAAACCACTGCTTTTATGCCTTCTTCATCTCGGGAGGCTTTTTCAGTTCATTCATAACAATTTGCTTTTGTATAATGTTATTATTATTAGCAGTATTATTTATTATATCCATATTTATATTTGTTTTATTGAAAACAAGCTTAGATTTGCCCACCTGTCAGGTTTTAGACCATATGGGGCACAGCATGTGTTTTAGGATATAACTCAGGTTTTTGAACACACTTCATTATTATTGTTCATTTATTCGTTTGCTGGAAATTAGAACTGAATTTAGAAATAGTTTTGAAACGAATATTTGCGCTTAACAAACAAAAGTATTTATTTAGAGACTAATTGATGTCTGTGCGTAAAGGTTTCCCTATTCAAGAGCGAAAGTGAAAGTGATCCATTATCTCTCATTCTCACGCAGTAGATGCTATGTTTAACAGTTTTCTGTTAAAAAAATTTTAACTGTTTGCTTGTGAAATGCTCATTTTTTCAACTTAGACTTACTTTGCGTCCTGTAAATGGCGAATGCGCTCTTGGCGCGACCCAGCTGGGTCTTAAAGGTAATGGGAGATAAGATTCTAATTGGTTTATTCTCAAAACACACCTATAACTCATTAAGAAAATAAACTCAACCCTTTTAGAACATGCGCCGCGGCACAAGGCAGATTTCCCGTCCTTAAATTAGCAAAAATGCGTCCTGACACGCCCTAAAAGCGTTTGCGCCCTGCGTTTTGCGCTCTGCGCATGGACTGTCAAAATAGAGCCCATAGTGTGACCCCCATTTTTCGATACATTGTTGTCGTGTAAACATATAGTGTAAGTGCAGAGTGATGTCATCAAAATCACTGATCCATAATGCTTAAAGTGAAAGATTGTACATTTTGAAATATGCATGTATTTTCTAAAGATTTTTTTTTAAATATGGTATTCAAATTAAAATGCACTCAAAAAAATTGTAAAAATGAATACTAACCCATCTTTGGTTTGGTCCAAAACACCTGTCAGTAGAACGGCGGAATCCTTGGAAAGCCAAATGTCTGTTTGCGCATGGAGAAATTTGAAGACAAAGTCCTCTGGGGACATGTAGCGCTCTCCATTCTTCTCCACACTGGCATACTGTGAAGGGAAAAAAACTGGCTAATATCACGCATGCTGATGCCACAGCAATATGAAATATATTGTAGATATAAAGTAGAATTCTGTAATCGATGCACTCTTTTGCCATAAAACCTCAAACTTAAAGCTGTCGTTGAAATAGTCACTTGATACAGTACAATGCGGTATTCCATCAATATTATAAGCATGGGCATATAGATTTTAAATAAATACATATATGGCACAGTTCAAATTGCAATAATAAACAAACAGAGTCTATTTAATCCAGATATCAGAAGGCAAGGCAGATTATTATATTAAATATATGGAGCTTGTGTTAGTTTGTTGAACGTTTGCTGTAAGATTCATTCGCGATGTGGCTTAAAATAAGTAATTCATGCAAGTTTTCTACTGTTCTTTAAAGGAACTCGCATATCCATGTGAACTTACTATGAGTTCCATACAGTGCTCGGTGCATTTTTAAATTAATCCTCAGGTTTTCTTTCTGTAATGAGAAATTTATTAAAGGGTTACATCAGATATCTCATTGACACCAGTGTTTAGACGTTGCGCTACAGCTCCCGTCACTTCATTTCCAGACTCTCAGAGGGGATAATCGGTTACATACCTTCAAGAAAATGGACTTGAGCTCTGCTGGATCGGCCCTCTTTATCATTACCTGCAGGCATAAACACACAGTCACATACATATATCCTGGATCTAAGTGTATGAGGCAAAAGTAGTGAACCTTTCTGTGTCTGTATCATTTTAAATGGACAAAATGAATAATATTATATTCTATAAAATTAGAAACCATATTAAATGCAAAGTAAAGTGTCTACTTTAATGTTTCAAAGAATCTGCCTATACAGAAATCTGCAGACTGTTTAGCCCAACAGTCTATTTACTTATGTAAATGTGTGCAATATACATTTATTCAGTTTTAATATTTATTTCAGTAATTTAATTAAATAATATGCAAATGTTCATATGATTAATTTAAATATTTTACTATTTATAGTTTAATATTTTAGTATATGATCACATTATATAATATATATATATATATATATATATATATATATATATATATATATATATATATATATATATATATATATATATATATATATATATATATAATTATATATTGTGATCATATACTAAAATATTAAACTATATAAAAGCAATATAAAGTGTCTACTTTAATGTTTCAAATTACTTACTTGGCCCAGACAGAATCTGAGTACATAGAAATCCACAGCTTTTTTTGCCCATCATTGAGTTTTTTATATGCAAATGTTAAATCATTTATTTACAAAACAGTTTGTAAAGTATTATTTTCTAATATTTAGATTTATTTGTTAGTAAATATATATGATTGTATAACCACTGCAAACTTTTACAAAGTTTTACTTTACAAAGTTTTTCCTTCCTGCATTGTAAACCTTAAATAAAAACTTATAAAGTTTTATTTCTAATTTCATATATTACGTTTTTAGTTTCTATACTCTCAAAATCATTCTGCAGAAATAGCAAAAATTACCACAGATTCTGTCTGACCCTAATTATGGCTATATAAAAGTTAAAATATGGGTGAAACAATCAATTGTCATTCACAGAAACAGATACATTTATGTAAAATATTTTACTTATAAAAACATCTTACTGACAAATAGGTAAAACCTAATGGTTTGAAGAATGAAAGTATTGAGATTTAAAAATTGCTTATTAATGTTGTGGAGATGCTTAAAGAAATATATCATCCAAAAATGAAAAAAACATATTTAATAAGGCATTTAGCTGGCATTGTGGTCCTTGGTGATATAAAAAATGGTAATAACAGTCTGAATAAAGTTCAGTTTCTCTAACAGACTTATCCTTTCGCTTCATTGAGACCTCAAGACCTCATTGCATTGCCAGGAGTTTTCTATTTCTTTGTCTGAATATTTTGTGTTGACTCAAATTGCTGGTAGCCTTAAAATGCATTACGTAACTTACAAAGGAACAAAGTTTCAGCTAAAAATCTTCTTTAATGTTCTATAAAAAAAAATAAAAATGATGGAAAGGGAACAAGTCAATTAACTACAAATATACAGATTTAAGTGACTTACCACTAAATATAGTTTTAATTTGTGCTTAAAAATTATTCTAATAAACATGTCTAACAAGATTTTTGAGTATAGTCCTTTTACAGTGAATTTACAATTTACAGTTCTCTTTTAAATAGGCATCTTCTGAAAATTGTGGTAAAAAATTACATGATGGTATAAAAAATATATATTATATAATAAAGCTGTGTGACACTTTTTTATGCTTGAAAACCTCTTTTATCCACCCATATTCATTAGGCCAATATTTAGAATAAAGTGTTTTTATGGTAAAGTGTCGTTTTTTATCATAGTCCACCAAATAATCACATGAATATTGATGATTGAATTAAACCATCTTATTTCTAGGCAACCACTTGTAATGTCAAGCTCTTTCAGGAGTGCTTAGCATCCCACAGACCCCCTGACACTCTTTCAGACACTCTAGCAGACTCTGGACAGTCTGTCTACATGGGTTTGCTCCTTCATTCGAGCTTTCTGGAGAGCTCTTATGTCTCAATGTCATTGACAGACGCTAACATTCACCCAGGACATTAGCAGGCTAACTAGCTGCATCACACCGGCGGCTACTGAGTACTGAAGGTTATCAGTTAATCTCCGCCGCGTTCCTTCAGTGTTCTGCAATGGTGGTTTCTGTATTTATATACACGCAATGCTTCACTATCAGACACTGAGGTCTGTTCGTTTTTGGAAAGTGTTGTTTTGTGAGAATAGCGCTTACCTTTGCTGCCATGCTCAGCTAGCGCTCAACTACAGCCACAGGGAAAGCTCGAGCTTGATGACGTTTCCATGGAGATCACGTGCGGCTCTGTTGATCGCGGAGGAAAAGCAGATAATAAACAATCGAGTTCGCTTTTTTGATGCTCATTTGAATATACAGATTATTATTAATCTAACGTTACAGGTTGATTTAATTTTTAAAGCAGAGAAGTTTGTTTTAAGATTTCTTGTTTGAAAATACCAAAAATAGGTTTTCATCTACTTTATTCCAACATGAAAAGAAAATATTGAGGTAATTTACAGTAAAAACTAGGCTATGGGTTTTTTAAGCCACTATATTAAAATATCATCAATAATTGTTGTTGTAATAATACAACAACTCTAGTAGTATAAACAAATTACCCAATACTGTAGTTTTTTATTACTCCAAATGAGTAGGCCATTGGTCATTATGCTACAATACATCACAGTTTACTGTAGTAAACCTAAAGTACTACAGTTTATATTACAGTTTATTAATTCACTATAGTTAATATAGAATGCTGTGGTATTCATTAACATAGGGTTAAATGGTTAAAAATGGTTCAAACACACTAGGCTACAGTGTTTATTGTAAATTGCTATGTAATTTTTTCAGGTGGTTTTAATATTTCAAACAAAACATTTATGGTATCACTTTATAAAAGGATTTATTAGCAAAAACAGATAACATTTAATAGTTTTCCCTAAATCATGTTTTCATTGTGGGTGGCATGGTAGCTCAGTGGTTAGTGTCATTACAGCAAGAAGGTTGATGGTTTGAATCAAGTTTGCACTCCCCCTGTTTGTGAGGGTTTCCTCTGGGTGCTCTGGTTTCCCCTACAATCCAAAGACATGCGCTATAGGTGATTTGGGTGAACAAAATTGGCCATAGTGTATGTGTGTGTGTGAATGAGTTAGAATGAGTTTGTACGGCTGGAAGGGCATCGCTGCATAGCAGAATAGTTGGTGGTTCATTCCGCTGTGACTAAATAAGGGACTAAGCTGAAGGAAAATGAATGAATGAATGAATGTTTTACTGCACTGACGAGACATTTTTTTGCTATTTCTGCAGTGAATTTTGTAAAAAAAAAAAAAATTTAAATCTGCAGATTTATCTGAAATGATTTGTGGGAGTATCATAACTAAAAACTCAATATATTAAATTAAAAATCGACAATGCAAAACCAATTAGATCTGCTTATTTGGTAAACAAAGCAAGTCTCTCGTATAATATCTTTACTAAAAGACAGAAAATTACTTTACAAACTGTATTTATAAATAAATCATGAACATTTTCATATTTTCTTCAATAATATTACTGAAATTAATTATACACACTTATTGATTATACAATTGATATTTATGCTATATATTTACACACATGTACACAAGTAAATAAATAGACTCAATGATGTGCTAAAAATCTGCGGAAATATGTGGATTTCTGCGCGTGCAGATTCCTTATGGCAATAAATAAACAAATTAAGAAAATTTGAACAACTATATAATCTGTCAAAATCAAATTAACTCGTTATATGTGTCTATAAAATATTTTCTTTTTATTTGGTGTAATTGAAAATCTAAATATCTCATTCTAAAAATCTAAATATGTATGGAAACAAGTCTGAAAAAACATGGTTTGCAAAAATAAATAAATAAAAATATTAGTAGTTGTTATAGAGTTTGTTATATCCTGTAGATTATATATTTTTTAAAATAATAAATAATAAAACTTTTATTAAAATGATGCTTACAGACATGTATATATTCATTTTTAGGAATTTACAATATGTGTTAGAATAAGAGTTAAGAATGAGTAATCAATATTTGATAAAGATATTTATTTTAGCAGTTTTTGATTTGTTTAAATCTAAAATGTTCCTATGTAATGTCATCTAAAACAGTGATCCATTCATTCATTCATTTTCCTTCGGCTTAGTCCCTTTAATTATCAGGGGTCACCACAGCAGAATGAAGGTCCAACTTATCCAGCACATGTTTTCTGCAGCGGATGCCCTTCCTGCTGCAACTCAGTACTGGGAAACACCCATACACTCACACGTTCCTACACATACACGCTCATACGCTACGGCCTATTTCGTTTATTTAATTCACCTATAGCGCATGTCTTTGGATTGTGGGAGAAACTGGAGCACCAGGAGGAAACCCACGCCAACATGGGGGGAACATGCAAACTCCACACAGAAATGCCAACAGGCCCAGCCGGTACTTGAACCAGCAACATTCTTTCTGTGAGACGACAGTGCTAACCATGAGCCACCGTGTTGCCAACAGTGATCCAATTATAGCAGAATGAAGTGCCTATAGAATTTAGAAAACCTTGCTAAGAGTAACGTTTGGAGATATTTATGATGGTTTTAAGTCAAACAATGTTTCTAAATAAAGAAAAACTATTAACATTTAAACTTTCATTTCATCCTGATACAAAACTAGTCTGAATTCTTTCTTTCATCATATAAGCCTTTTTATTCAGACATCAACTGTTGAACCAAGAAGGAGCAACGGTTATCATTTGCTTCGGTGTAAAAAACAATTTAGAGGAGGAAAAGGTCTCTGCCGGGGGAACGGTCTTCAGAAATAAACTGCACTTTGAGCTCAAAATAATTCAAAGTGTTTTCTGCTGGTTTCTGGGATTCTTGAAGAACCAGTAGGAACCAGTAGTATTTTTCACAGCAGGTTTTCTGCAGCACTCAAATGGGCCTCACTGGAGAGATTCTCCTTCACATCACCTGCTCTATTCTTTATTCAGAGTTAAGATGGTTTATAAAGTGATGCATTGTGTTAATATTTCAGTTGTTAAGTGACATAAGGAAAGTAACAGGATTCATGCGTCTTATGTGCATATTTAAAATACAAACTACAAGTATATTTAAATAGGTTGTATTCAGTTCAATTCCTTTATTTCTATAGCGCTTTTACAATGTAGATAGTTTCAAAGCAGCTTAACATAGAAGATCTAGTAAATTAAATCTGTGTCAGTTTTGAAGTTCAGTTTAGTTCAGTTCAGTGTGGTGTAATTTTCACTGCTGAAAGTCCAAATACTGAAGAGCAAATCCATCAATGCACAGCTCAACAAGCCCCAAATCAACCAAGCCAGTGACGAGGAACAAAACTTCACCAATTGACTAAAGTGAAGGGGAAAAATTGTGAGAGAAACTAGGCTCAAGTCAAACGTCTTGTGCAGAGCTGCAGTCTCAGGGCCAGGGCCTGGAGAACCAGCCTGATCTCACGAGAAAACGTAAGTATTTTACGTTTTGCCAGTTTAGTGGCTAATTCGTACGAATTCATACGAGTTCAATCGTACGAAATGGTACGATTTTAAAAAGGAGGCGTGGCACCTGACCCCACCCCTAACCCCAACCGTCATTGGGGGATAAGCAAATCGTACTAAATTGTACGAATTAGATCGTACAAATTCATACGAATTAGCCACTAAATGAAAAAGTTACGAATTGCCGTGAGATTGTGTTGGGAGAACACTGGACGTATATCGTGGAGAAGCTGCAGGTGTGAGTAGGTCAACGGCGGGTGTACAGGCTTGACCATGGGAATATCTGCTCAGCATACAGCCTGGTCCAGGATTATGGAGACCTCAGGATATTTTAAATGATCCGAATGATTCATTGGAATATTAATGGGGTTTGTTTTATTTGCAATTTATGTAAACAACAAGTGCAGATTCTCTGACTTTTTAGAACAAAAAAAAATTTATAATACAAATTGGGGAAATGAAAAAACACTTTTTGCAAGAAAATACAAAGATAATTTTGTTTATAAATATGAAAAAGAATTTTTAAACTATGTTCCTGGGAATTTATTCTTCAAAAATACCAAAAAATGATGCATATCTTCTGAATACACTAACAACAAGCAAAAAGGCCATTACAAAGAAATGGCTCAAGGAAGATCCTCCATCAGTAGGTGAATGGCATGATATTGTAAAAGAGGTGCATGATATGGAAGTACTGACACTTTCCTTGAGACAACAAGCCTATTACATTTCTGCATGAGAAGAAATGTAATGTTTTAATTTTACTGTGGTGCTTTTATTAATATATATCTGTAGCATGTTAAGCTTTGATATGTAACCCTTAACAAAATTTTATATAGCAACATTTTATCAGCCATGATATACAAAATAAGATTGTGCTCAGTGACCTTTGACACTTGTATTGTATGTCTTTTTTGTTTCCATGTTCTTTTAAAAAAGTTTTTTTTTTCATTTATTTATTATTTATTTATTTATTTTTGTTTTGTTTTAGACTGGTTTGAAATAAATAAAATTATAAAATATGAAAAAGGATATAAAATCACAATGCAGGTTATGTGTGCAAAAAAAATATTAATAGCTTGTAAAACTTTAACATCTAAACTGCAAAAGCATCCTAAAGTACAGTTCTGCTGATACGTTTACATGTCTCCTGCATATAATAAAAAAATGTTAATAATTTTACCAAAATTAGAAGTAAAAAAAATGTATTTTATTATTTGTACATTTTATTATTTTATTATTTGTGTATTTTAACATTTGTAATGTTATTATTTTTTTTATTTTGTGCTGTTCTGAATAATCTGCTCTACATGTTTGGATACAAAACTTTACAAAATAATAACAACTGAATATAATAAACACTGAATTTATAAAAAATTGTCCTAATCAAAAACATTTCATTTCATTTTCCTTCATCTTAGTCCCTTTATTCATAAGAGATCACCACAGCGGAATGAACCGCCAGCTTATCCAGCATATGTTTTAAGCAGTGGATGCCCTTCCAGCCGCAACCCAGTGCTAGCAAACACCCATACACACTCATTCACACTGATTCACACACATACATTTTGGCCAATTTAGTTTACTCAATTCCCCTGTCTTTGGACTGTGGGGGAAACCACCTGGAGGATATCCACGCCAACACAGGAAGAACATGCCAACTCCACACAGAAATTGCAACTGACCCAGCCGGGACTCGAACCAGTGACTTTTTTGCTGTGAGAAGACAGTGCTAACCGCTGAGCCACCGTGTCACCCTATTCAAAAACATACATGATCCATTTGTGATGGTTGTTTATGAGTCCCTTGTTTGTCTTGAACCCACTGTTCTTCAGAAAAACCCTCCAGGTCCAGCACATTCTCTGGCTTTCTCATTTCTTCTGCATATTTGAGCCCTTTCCAACAGTGGCGGAATGATTTGAGGCTCAACTTTCACACTATGAACAACTAATGGACTTGAAGATCCTCAAGGAGAGTATACACAAAAAGTACTGTATGTATACATAGGGAGTATGTAAAAAATGCTGGATTACAAACAACTTTTTTATGTTGTCCTGAAACAAAGATTAAGTTTTTTAATTCTTAACAAGCATTCATTATATGTATGGAATGGCTTTTCAGAAAGTGTGCATGAACGTAACATCATTTTGATTTACTCATCAAAAACAAAACAACCTGTCTTGGTTTTCATTACAAGCTGTTTACATAAATGACGCTTGTTTTCTGCTGAACACAAAAGAAAAAATTTTGAAGAATGTTAGAAACCAATAGACATTAACATTGTAGGAAAAACAATACCCTAACCTGATTTCACCTAGTAGGACAAGTTCCTGGATTAACATCTATGTTAACATGTAACATCCAATTAGCCAATCAGAATTAAGGGATACGTTTACCATTTAGACCAGGGCTCACCAACATGGTGCCCACGGACACCAGGTAGCCCACGAGGATTACATGAGCTGCCCACAGGCCTGTTCTAAAAATAGCTCACCATTGAACCACACACCAGTAGGCTGAATCTAGTATTTTTTTTAGCTATTCTTTTTAAATCACACCTATTGGTGTAAAATTTGTTAATGACATTAAGGTGTATATATAAAAAAACTAAAACTATTTCAGACAAATAAAGTGTTGCATATTGATATTTCTGTTTCTTACCCTGTTAAATCATTGTTGAGAACTATTGTGAGAAATCATTAACATGATCAGTGTCTCTTCACATAGATGAATATCAATAATCATTAATAATAACAACAAATAATTAAAAGTAAATTGAGAAAAATTGTTATTTAAGAAGTGTGTATCAAACTGGTAGCCCTTCACAATAATTGCTACCCAAGAAGTAGCTCTCAGTTTCAAAAAGGTTGGTGACCCCTGATTTAGACTTACGATTAAGTTTATCACTTCTATATGATTGTTATCCAACTATTATTCCCTTCTGATTTTGGGAATAATTTACAGTTATTGTTGGGTTTAATGGTATGGAATCGGTCTGGATTATATTTTTGAACAAAAATTATGTTCCAGGATCAACATAGATGGAAATCCAGTATTGCATCGTACTTGGCAAAATCTAAATACTATGGGAGTCAGCTTGCAAAATTCTTTAAATTATGTCATATAGACGGTGGATTGTGAATAAAAAGAATTATGAGTGACCTGTATCCCATTAAGCAAGCCACAAAAAGTCATATGTTTTACAGCTTAAACTATAGCTGATATATCTCATATACTAAATAATGTAGAAAACCGTGCTTCAACTATACCCAGTTGTTGGATTTGTTGCCAAACCATGAGACCTTTGACACGTCTTGACCAGGGTCACATTCTGCCTCTCCTGGGACAAACACATCTTTGAAGAAAAAGGCTGGAAAGGCGGACGGACATCTTGAGGCAAAATCCCCCAATTTTCAGTTGTCTAAACTAAGAGTTTTAAAAATAGAACTACTTATAAACAAACGATTGTAGCACTTTGTTGCTCTTTACCGCTGGAGTGTCTCTAATAATGGTCAGCGTCTGGGGACTCTGAGGTCTCTAAAGGTTAAATACCTTCTGTTTTAAGTAACAGAGGCATAGAGATGTGGTTTACAAAGTTGTGTCTACTTGAGATGTTGACAATTTAATTATAGTCTTTCAAGTGCTGATGAGAATGACTGACATTATTGAACTTCTTGAGCTTCCCTGACTTATTTAAGCTCTGTTTCTGGTTCCTAAAATTAAAATTAAATAAATTTAAAATAATTTAAATTAAATAAATAATTAAATTAAATTAAATTATTTTTTTAATTAAGTTTAATTGATTTAAATAAATTAAATTCCTGAAAACTAAACATTGCATTGGGTGTCCAAGTATTTATTTATTTGTTTGTTTGTATGTGGCTTGGTTTGGTTGACAATTTGCTACATTTAAGGTATAGCACAGAACTGAATTTGTACAAATAATTTATTTTGTAAATTTATAAATACATTAGCTATTCAAAACATTTCTAATTCAGGAGGTTACATATGTAAATAAATTATGGAATTTAAATATGTAAATAAATTAATAAAAAAATAATTTTATTTAATTTTATTTTATTTTATTTTATTTTATTTAATTTTGGAATATATTGATGGTTACATATGTAAATAAATAATGCAATTTAAATATGTAAATAAATAAATAAATAAATATTTTTAAAAATGAATTTAATTTAATTTAATTTAGGAGTAAATTGATGGTTACATATGTAAAAAAAATAATGTGATTTAAATATGTAAACAAATAAATAAAAATAAAAATTATAATTTAATTTAATTTAGGAGTATATTGATGGTTACATATGTAAATAAATAATGCAATTTAAATATGTAAACAAATAAATAAATATAAAAATGTAATTTAATTTAATTTATATTTTCAGGAATATATTGATGGCAATTTAAACTTATGTTATTGCAAATACACATACACTTTGAATACTAGCAGTACAAAAACAGTGCAATTGTTTGTTATTTATTTTATTCAACATGTTAAATGAAAAATTACTTTGCTATTGCATTCTTACATTCACTTTTTTTCTTTGTATGTCTTTACAGTTTCCTCTTATCTTTGTTTTGGAAAAATGTCAAAGTGAATCAGAAGGCAATCAGATGGTACATAGATGAAATCCCCTGACAAAAGCCACATGAGCATTATGGGCCTTGACAGATACAAAAATAAATCTGTCTGAACAACATCCCACCAACTTGGTAAGTCTGGATAAATTCAATGTGCAAAACAATAAAGAGCTCTGACAGTAGTCCCGTAAATGAACATGGACAAATCAGCTGCAAGACTTTAAACTTGAACTACAAGAAAAGCCTGAGGTGTTTATGTAAATCTAGGTTGTTCTTGCAGAATAATTCCTGACATGATTAGCATGTTGTACAAAGACTGAAGAGTGTGTTCTGCAAAAAATATTCACCAAGATGTGCATTATCCTGCTTATTACATGGAAACCTGCAAAACGAAACAGTTAGACTCACAGCATTAATCTGAGCTGTATTATTTTATTAACACTTTAATCAAATGTAAAACTGACAGAAACAAAAACGGCTAAATGCAGCTTACACTATCTTGAGTTAAATATTACTCAGTCGAAAGATGGCGCCAAACATTTAAGAACAGTGGAAATATGAATCAACCAACAGTTGAGATGATTAAAAATACCTGTATGAGCCTGTGTTATTATTAATTTTAGCAATTGTTATCTGGGAATAACACATCTTGGAATATCATGATTGACCAATCAGAATCAAGTATTTTAGAGAGATTTAAATATATCACTAAAAATTAATAACTGATAATATAGCAGTTCACTACAGTGACCTCTACTAATATTGGCACTCTTGAGCAAAGAAGTTTATCATTTATGAAATGACGTCAAGGTATCCATAATCCTGGACCAGGCCGTATCCAGAGCTGATGCTGTGTTGGTCTTGGAGGGGTGAAGAGCATCAGACTCATAGACATGAGATTCCTGAAAGACCACAGTGACGGATGAGTCCGCGCATTGATCATGTGAGCAACCTGAACACCCGCCGGTGTATAATAATAATAATTCTGACTTCAACTGTATATTTTTTTATCATGGTTGAACAGTTTCCTGTATACCCTAGTCACTCACACTGTAAAAAAACAACTGCCTTTTTAGTTGAAACAAACTTAAATGAGTCAAACTGACAAAATTAATTTGTAATTAAACTTTGCTTAGCTACAAAAAATGTAGCTGACACCTGATTAACTTATTAAATTAAGTAACATAAAAGCATGTTGTCATTTGTTGTGAAGGTGTACTACAAAATATAAATAAGAACATCCTATAAGAAATAATGTAATAGCTATAAAGTTATTTATGTTCCTCCCATGAATTCATAGGGTTGCAATGATTGTGGCACATATATATATTTGACTAAAATAATTCATTAATTCATATATTTTCCTTCAGCTTAGTCCCTTTATTCATCAGGGGTGGCCACAGTGGAATGAACCACCAACTTATCCAGCATATGTTTTACACAGTGGATGCCCTTCCAGCTGCAACCCTATTCTGGGAAATATCCATACACACTCATTCACACAAATACACTACGGCCAATTTAGTTTATTCAATTCCCCTATGGACTGTGGGGGAAACCGCAGCAGCTGGAGGAAACTTACACTAACACGGGGAGAACATGCAAACTCCACACAGAAACACCAAATGACCCAGCCGGGATTCAAACCAGCGAACTTCTTGCTGTGCAGTGACAATGCTAACCACTGAGCCACTGTGTTGCCCCTTGAAATATTTGTTTTGTAATAAAACTGTACTGTATTCGTAGTTTATTTTGTTAATATTTGGAGCAAACGTTAAACAACAAAGACTTTTTCACACCCGTCTTTGCTCATTTTTGTCAATATTATTAATACTTTCACTTATTTTACACTGATCTGACTCACTCTGCTTTGCACAAGCTTCACGGAGGCTTCTGGATGAATCTGTTTAACATCTTTCAGTTCAAATGAGAGACTACACTAAACATGCTTTGGGGCATCTGGGATGGGCTGAAATTGCCCCTCTGGAGGGACGGGCGGATGCGCCGGGGCAGTTTGAGAAGGTCCAGGCAAGCAGGCTTTAGCCATTTCCAAAAACAAGAGCCCACACTCAGACCTGCAACCTGAGAGGACGAAGGGAACCCCTCGGCTTAAATGAATCCAGATGCGGCCCACAAACACCGGGCTGCACACTTGGACCTCAGACTCCTGCTCTTTCTCATCGCTGCTGATCATAGGGGCTGTTCGGCAAGCATTGTGGGAGGGAAATTATCAGCCTCGTTCGTCTTTGAACAAAACAAGAACAGCAGAAAATCTTTAAGTCTTTTCCTCTTCCTTCTCCCGAGGACATACCACCTGGCCACAAATCCAGATACACGGGCCAAAGTGCTGGAAATCTGGAAAGTTGTTGGAAAATTCTGATGCATGTTACAAATAACGGACATTTTAATTCATATAGTTAAGCAATATTTAAGAATTTTCTGGTCGTGCTGAATTGCATTAGTTGTTAGACTACAATCACACATATATAAAATGTTTGTTTTTCTTTTTTATTTGAAATGTTTTGATAATTTTAGCTAATAACTATTTCATTGGCATATTAAATTGTGTATATGAGTTGCAGTGGTCATGTCAAATCAGTAACTAAATCAGCTATTATCTCAAAAACATTGCAAGAATTAGATGGTTTGTTTCCAGTGAGAAACTTTTTCATGCTTTTATCAGCAGCAGGGTGGATTACTGTAATGGACTTCTCACGGGGCTTTCCAAAAAGGCAGACAGCAGTTGTAGCTCATCCAGAACGCTGCTGCCAGGATTCTGACCAGAACCAGGAAATCAGAGCACATCACACCTGTCCTCAGGTCTTTACTGGCTCCCATTCAGAACGGATTTTAAACTATTATTAATTGTCTATAAATCAATAAAAGGCCTAGGACCTTAATACATTACAGATTTGCTCTCTGAATACAAACCTAACAGATCACTCAGATCTTTAGGGTCAAGTAGAAATTCCAAGAGTTCAGCCAAAGCAGGGTGAATCGGCTTTCAGCTACTAACAGCGCCCCGCTGCTGGAATCAGCTTCCAGAAATGATCAGATGTGCTCCAACACTAGGCACGTTCAAATCAAGACTGAAAGCACATCTGTTGCCTTTACTGAATGAGCACTGTGCTTCTTTTCATTCTTTTATAACATGTTTTAACATATTTAATCTGTTTTTTTATTCTGTTTTTATTTACTTATACTCGTTTCTTTTATTTCTGTTTACGTGAACCACTTTGAATTACCATTGTGCATGAAATGTGCTATATAAAGAACTTGCCTTGTCTTGCCTTACATCTATAGTTATTATTCTTTACTTTTCAATTTAAATGTTTAGGGTCAATAGGACTTTAAACTAATTTAAAAATTAATATAAGAATTCCTATTTTTAATTGTATTTACTTGAAAAAATCTACACACAAATATTAGGGGTCAGAAATATTTAAAATCTAATTAAATAGAATAATTCTAAAAAAAAAATCATCCTCATCCTCATCCTCATCATTGATTTTATACCATTTCTTTTTCAAATAAATTTTTTTTTAATGTTTTTTTTTTAAAGAAAATTATTCATAAAAAAAATTGATAAAATTTTAAATAACTGCTTTCTTATCGTATGTAGTTTCAAATTATTACTCCAGTCATTATTGCTTTTATTACCATTATCATTAATAATAATAATATTAATAATAACAATAAAAATAATAATAATTAATATTACAGTGAAGGTTCTCTGAAGGATTTCTGAAGGATCATGTAGCTAAAGACTGGAGTAATAAACCTGAAAATTAATCTTTGAAATCACTGGAATAAATGATTAGATTCCATTATAAACTACTTTTAAACAGTTATTCTATAGCACAACAACACTACACAATTTTACAATTTGTACTATATTTTTCATTAAATAAATGCAGCCTTGGTGAGCAGGAGAAGCTTATTTTAAAACATTTAAAAATCACAATGACCCTAAATTTTTAACAGGTAGTATATATCTTAATATATATTTAAAAAGAAAACTGTTTACTTTTAGTGTCGCATAAATAAATATGAAATCAAATCAGAACACAACACAATCAAATATACAACAGTAAAAATATATATCCAATATTAATGATACACAAAACACAGAAATAACAGCCAATGATGAAGTTCCATACAGTCAAAACATTTGACATGATATTTGGGAGACTTATCTCTGGGATAAATGGATAATCATCAACAGAGAGCTCTCTTGTTTTTATTTCGACATCTGCATTTTGGAAGTGGGACAAAGACACTGCATACTGCGGTTCTCATGGCTACAGACTGGCTTTTGCAAAATACAAAACAAAAATCACCAAGGATGCATCAAATTACATGTCACTCAATCCATTTCAGACAAAAACGAACAATCCTGTTCACTGTTCAGTCAGAACTGATGGGACCCTGTAAGATGAGAGGACAAAAAGTGTTATTATATAGACTAAAGAGATGAGCCAATGCAGAAAAATAGAGAAAATCTTTTAATAATTAGATAGAAACCAAAGTTTTATTTTTTTAAGTCTAATGAAAAGAAAACTCATTCATATTCCCAGCAAAACACAAAAATTGAAGCAAATAATAGTCTAAAAAAAAGTAATGTTAGGCCGCATACAAAAACGTCATGTAAAATCTTGGAGGGACTGCATAACTGTCCTGATTAGACAACACTCACTCACTTTCTTTAGGCTTAGTCAATTACACTGGCATTTGTTTTATGCGACTGGAAGGGCATCCTTGTGAATTCCCAGGGCTGGGAAACACCTACACTTTCTCATTCACACACACTCACTACAGCAAATCCAATTCACATTTATTTTATTTACAGCATGCCTTTGGACTGGAGGAAACCCACACGAATATGAGAAGAACATGCAAACTCCACACAGAAAGGCCTCCTGGTCCAGCCGGAGCTCAAACCAGTTACCTTCTTGCTGTGAGGCGACAGTGCTCCGAATTATAGAATAATAAAAAGAGACTGTAAAAACCATTGGCCTTAAAATGTAAAAATTTTAAAACAAGACTTTTTATCAGATTTTGCTCTTAATGTTTAGTTTAGCAGCACTAAATCCAGAAATAGTTTTTATAGCTTTGCAAAAAAAATGAAACAAAAATCCCCAACACAAGCCAGCTGTCTCAATTGTTTTGGGATAGGAGTTTGTGGAAAAAAACAAACCTAATTTTAATGTACAATGAAAATGAATGTAACCCTTTTTATAGCATAATGTGAGTTCACTGGATTAGCACCATTTTACACTGACAAATTGTGAGAAATTTAAATATGTGACAATAGTTGACTTAAAACATATCTTCTTCAGTTGTGGTAAATAGCCTGCCTGTTGTTTTTTTGCGGTCAATTGTCATTCTGATGGTCACCTGAGTTCCAGTCTGAACATATCACAAACAAGTATTGCATTAAATAATAGATTAAATATCGCTTGTTTTTCACCAAACCTTATCATATAGACTCAAAGCAATAATACGCTGATACATGCATGGTGCCATTCCGTGTCACAAAAAAGCTATGCTAGTCGATATTCTCTGCCATTTCAAGAGTTCACACTTAGCTGATGATTGATTATAAAGCATGTTTGATGTGCTGTCCCGGGAGAGATCCCCAGGCTCATAAGCTCCTCGAGTCTGGGGCTCGCCTCCCTTTTGCAAGGCGAGAGGGGAGTTTGAGCCCTGGTAGATCTCGAGAACTCCTCTGCAGTAGTAGCTAATGGGAAATCCATGTGAGCACAGGGAGAATGTGTAAACTCTGCTCTGAAACGTTGGCTGGCTTGGCAAGGACTAAACCCAGAGACGTTCTTGCTGTGAGGCAACAGTGCTAACCACTGGGCCACCATACCACCCATCTAGGAAAGGAGGAGGAGTAGGCGTGGAAGGGAGGATTTTTCATAATGAAGATGGCTGTCATATGGAACTTAGAGTATTTATAGTGGCCTAGGTATCGTGATTGGTGAATAATAAATTAAATAATGCGAGACCGGCTGCAAGCAATCATAAACATGTCATCCTCTCAAATTAGTTTATAAATAAACTTCACTTTGTGGACACGTGCTTCAAGTAAGCTAAAGATTTTAATGTAATTTTGTGATACAAACAAGAAAAAAAATCATCAAAATATTAGGGTGAGTAAAACATGGCAAAAGTTGATTTTTAGGGTACACTACCATTTAATGACGCATTCTTCACAGTCATAAGGCAAACTGAAAAACAAGTGAGATTCCACACACTTCAGCTTTGAAAAAGAAAAATATCAGCAAAAGCCAGTTCCAATTGTACAGGGGTTAGGATTTCGTAGAAAAACAAACCTAATTTTAATGTAGCCTACAACTTAATGAAAATACTAAATTTGACCATTTTTCGGCTGTTAGCCCTGCTGAAAAAAAAAACTGGTTTTAGCTGGTCCAGCTTAAGTTGGTTTAAGTGGGTTTTTTCACCAGGGAGGAAGTTCACGAAACTGGATTAGCGCCATTTAACACTGACAAATTGTAAGAAATTTAAATATGTGACAATAGAGAAATGATGGGGGATTTAAAAATTGGATGTATAAGGGTGCAAAACAAGTAAAAGATTTATATAAGTATGGTACAATGATGTCGTTCCAACAACTGATGAAAGAATATGATATTCCTCAGAAGCACTTCTTCAAATATCTACAGATAAGAAGTTTTATACACTCTGAAATTAAAACTTATGTAGAGCCCTCTTTGTCAACTATAGAAGAACATACTGTGAAACATTTAAGGGATAAAGGCAATCTGTCTTTTTTTTATAATACACTTTTAGAGGGTTCAAAAGAAAGTTCAATGTCCTATTTAACCGCATGGAGAAATGACCTTCAGGAAGATATTTCTAAAGATGAATGGATGGATTCTTGTTTGTTTGCGCAAACATATAGTGTAAATACTAGATGCAGATAGCTTCAATATAAATGGCTCATGCGGACATACATTACCCCGGTTAAATTACATAAGTTCAACCCAAATATTCCTGACAGCTGTTTAAAATGTAAACAAGATATTGGAACCCTTTATCATTGTATGTGGGAGTGTACTGAGATTCAAACATTTTGGAAGAGTATTCTGGTTATGATTGGTAAACTGACTGAAGAAAATGTACCTTGTGATCCCAAACTCTGTCTATTTCATATATATCCAGTAAATTTTGTGGTGAGCGCCAGTAAACGCAAACTAATTGACTTTAGTTTGCTTCAGGCCAAACGGGCTATTGCTTTAAAATGGAAGGAGATGCAAGGTCCTTCCTCAATACTCTGGATTAAAGAAATGACTAACAACCTCGCCATGGAAAAACTGACTTATGCAGTTAAAGGGAAACTTAAAGACTTTTACAATATTTGGACTCCATTTTTATGCTATTGTAACCAAGAGGACTTGACAGGGATGGACGACTAATACTCAACATTCACTTCTTCTTCGTATTGTGTATCTCCATTACATAATGTGATCTCCTAAAATTACTAAATACGCAGTGAAGGTAAAAGGTTAAACTGTAAATTGGATGGCTGTGAATGCTGGTGTACGGAAACTAGCGAGAGTTTTTTTTTTTTTTTTTTATTTGTTTTTTTATTCATTTATTATTATTTTTTTAATTATTATTTATTTATTATTATTATTTTGGGGGGGGGGTTAAAGTTCTGCAAGGTTCTCTTATGTGTGTTTTTTCTCTTTTATTTAAATGTATTATGTGTTCAAAACAAATGCAAATAAATATATTTTGAAAAAAAAAAAATATGTGACAATAATTGACCTTAAACACGTGTTCTTTAGTTTATTGTGGTAAATAGCCTGCCTGTTGTTGCAGTCAACTGTCATTCTGACGGTCAGCTGACAACCAGTTGCAGTTTGAATAATGCTATCGACAACCGGTAAGTATTTTATTATTAAGTTAATTTCTATTAAATGTTGATTTGTTTTTCATTAAACCCCATCTTATAGGCTCAAAACACATAGAATGTGCCTATACGAGGTCTCATGGAGCCATTTTGTAACACAAAAAAGCTATGCTAGTCGCTAGCTTCTAGTAAGATAAAATTTTATTTTGTGCTATTAAAAACAAAACGTGATCAAAATACTAGGGTGAGTAAAAATACCTAAGGTTTAATTTTGGGGGGTACACTACTCGTTTTAAGAGTTCACACACTTAGCTGGTGATTGATTTTAAAGCTTGTTTGGCATGCTGTCCCGGGAGAGAGCCCTCACCTCATAAGATCCTCGAGCCTGGGGCTCCCCTTCCGTTTGCAAGGCAAGAGGGGAGTTTGAGCTCAGGTAGATAAACTTCACTTAATGACGCATTCTTCACAGTCATGAGGCAAACTGAAAAACGAGTGCGATTCCACTCATTCATTCATTTTCTTGTCGGCTTAGTCCCTTTATTAATCCGAGGTTGCCACAGCAGAATAAACCAACAACTTATCCAGCAAGTTTATTTTATGCAGCTGATCCCCTTCCAGCCGCAACCCATCTCTGGGAAACATCCACACTACGGACAATTTAGCTTACCCAATTCACCTGTAATGCATGTCTTTGGACTGTGGGGGAAACCGGAGCAGCCAGAGGAAACCCACGCGAAGGCAGTGAGAACATGCAAACTCCACACAGAAACACCAACTGAGCCGAGGTTCGAACCAGCGACCTTCTTACTGTGAGGCGACAGCACTACCTACTGCGCCACTGCCTCGCCCCGATTCCACACACTTCAGCTTTAAAAAAATAAAGCCAAAACACAAGCCAGTTCTAAGTGGACTGGGGTAGGAGAAAAACAAACCTAATTTTAATGTACAACATGATGAAAATACCGAATTCGACCATTTTTCGGCCATTAGCCCTGCTGAAAAAAAAATGGTTTTATGGTCCATGGCTATTGAAAAAAAATATGATAAGTATTTTGTTCAATAATACATTAAATGTTGGTTTAGTTTTCATTAAACCCCATCATAAATACTCAAAACACTTATAATGTGCCAATACGTTGATAAGTGTAACGTAGTGTTCAGCTGTATCACAAAAAAAGCTATGCTAGTCGATATTCTCTGCCATTTTGTGGACACTTGCTTTCAGTAAGCTACAAATGTTAATGTCATTTTGTGTAAAAAAAAAACTGAATGAAGGTCATCAAAACACTAGGGTGAGTAAAAATTGCCAAAAGTTTAATTTTGGGGTGCACTTCCTGTTAAATGATGCATTCTTCACAGTCATGAGGCAAACTGAAAAACGAGTGCGATTCCACACACACACCCCCGTTAATCAGAGGATCTGTAACTCTTACAATGCACCATGATTCAAAGCTCTCTCTCTCTCTTTCTCTCTCTTTCTCTCTCTCTCTCTTTCTCTCTCTTTCTCTCTCTCTCTTTCTCTCTCTCTAGCCATGACAGAACAGGGAGAAACATGTGTGTCAGTCCCAATTTCGACGAGCTGCATGATGGCCACCAGACACTCCATCATGAAACACACACCAGCTCTTTGTTTGCTTATGTGTTTCTTTCATTTCCCAATCCCAAACACGGCGGCACGAAATAAAAACTGCACATTTTCCATTCCATTTCAGTAGGCGTTGCCTGCTTTGGCTCATTTTAAGGAAGTTTGCCACTCAGAGGACAAACGGTTAAATTAAAGATGACTAAATGATGACTGCATTTCCCAAAGTTGAATAAAAAGAAACGCTTTTGGAAGGAGGTTGACAAATGTAAGATTTTGGTTTTCCCATCCTGTATTTAGAAGGAGAAAAGACAACATGAATGGGTCATTAATTTGCTGTGTATGAAGAATTAGCTGTGAAAGGACTGAATTATTGAATATTGAAAAAGGAGGGGGTGTTTTCAGTGCATATTTCTATCAGGATGCATAGTGAAAATTAAAATGTGCTTGACAGCATGTTAATCACCTATGTGTGTGTGTGTGTGTGTGTGTGTGTGTGCGTGTGTGTGTGTGTGCGCGTGTAAGTGTAACAGATAGAAATGATCCACATGCCTGAGCAGTTTGCTGGATTTGTGTCCTGCCTGAGGGTGAGATTTTGAGCATTGTTGTTGTCTTGTGAACAGACAGCCGCTCACACATGATAAATTGTTTCCGTGTTGAGCTCGTGCTATAAGCCTGTGCCTCCGCCAGGCCTCCCAGGCTCTCAAACCCCAAAGCTGCATTTTTCCAGATTTTACAGTTGCACTCCGCATTTCATGACACTGTCGACGCTCCGCTCAGCTTCCAGTGCACCCTTATTTATTTCATTGTCAAAGTCAGATTTGGGATGTGATCATAGTATTTTGGAGACGGTGGTCATATACTAAAAAATGCAGGGTTTACGCAATTAACTCATGTTGTCCCAACACAAATCGATTAAGTTATCATGACATAATTTAAGTGGATAGAACATAAAACAATTAAGTTCCCCAAAGAACTGTGTTATTTCAGCTCATTTTAAATAAGTAGGTTTAACAAGCAGCTAAAACATTTTTGTGTAATATTGTATAATTGAAAAAATCATTCAATTATTTTGCTAAAATGGAATTAATTTTATTTGAAATGGTCGCTGGTGTTATCATATTTGATTTTAATATAATTAAACAACAATACTCTGCATGATTAACTAGCTAAACAATCGGCAACCAGATTTTACCTATAGGACATGTCCTGGGTTAACATCTGTGTTGATACTGGAACAACATTCCAATCAGCCAATCAGAATTAAGAGATACGTTTACCGTTTAATTTTAGGCTCATGTTAGGATAATGCACTTCTACATGATTGTTATTTCCGCTGATTTTGGGAATAATTTACAGTTATGGTTGGGTTTAGGGGTGGGTAATAGGATGGATTACATTTTCAAACAAAAATGATGTTCCAGGACCAACATAGCTGTTAATAGATCGCATGATGGTACTTGGCAAAATCATGACGTGCCTAAACATCACTAATAATTGGCATAATTTTAGTAAACAGTATAGTTTTACATGCTCTAATGGTCATAATATTTTCAGATGTTTTTATGACAAAAAATAAATAAATATAAAAGAAAACACTTTTAAAATGTAAAGCTTACAATGGCAACATTTTTAATGTACATTCAGAAGAAATAAAACAAAAAAAAAAAATACATTTTACTTCAAGCACATAACTCATAAGTTAAAAGAAAATGACAAAAATTTAATTTAGGTATGCCTTAATTTGTTTGCAGAGATAGATAGATAGATAGATAGATAGATAGATAGATAGATAGATAGATAGATAGATAGATAGATAGATAGATAGATAGATAGATAGATAGATAGATAGATAGATAGATAGATAGATAGATAGATAGATAGATAGATAGATAGATTTAAATTGATACAACATGAATAGAATAAGTTAACTTATTCGATTTTACAAATTTAAGTAAATTGAACATAAAACAATTAAGTTGTCCTAAAAAAACTCAAGAATTCTGTTGATTCAGCTTATTTTATACAGGTAGTTTGAACAAACAGCAAACAAAATTTTCTGAGTGTACACTGCAAAAATATTAATGACAAAAGTCAAGACAACACATATTTTTATGTTGTTTAACTTATTTCAACAAGTTAATCAGGTTTAAACTATATTTTTTAAGTTACACAAAGTTTAATTCAATACTCTTAGTCAGTTGGATTGATTGAGATGACTATAAAAGTTAATTTGATTCGACTAAAATGTAAGGATTTTTTAGTTTTTAAAAACATTGTTGAAGGTACAGCATGTTTGGAAATGGCGTAGAATAAAAATATTACCTTATCAAGCAATATTTACCTTGATTTTTCAATGTGGTGTTGTTGATAAAAATGTAAATTCCCTCCATCTTGAAGATGTTCTCAGATGTCACTATTCATTCTCATAGAAACCACCTAAATAATCTTTTACACAAACTTTTTAAAGCAACATTACAGTGTTGTGGCGGAAATGACACTGATACTGTGAGACAGCTATTTTGTTTAAAAAATAATATTTATAAAAGTCTCACATTAATAACTATAAAATATTTAAATTATTTTACTAGTGCTTAATTAAGATACAGTAATAGATACCAGATTAATAATATTTAAAATATATATATATATATTTTTTTTTTTTTTGTTGAAGTTTAAAACTCTGGGTGTGTGACAAGGTGAAAACAGTGATTTTGACACCTAGAAGGAGGTTGAATAATATGAAAAACATATAATAAAAAGCTAGTTTTTTTTAAAGTAGGTTTTATTGTTAGTTTGACAATGAAAAATAAATTTGAACAAAATTATATATTTTTTGATATATGATCAAAGGACATAAAAGTGCCCGTAGTTAAAGAATTACCCAAGAATTGTCCAAATGTTTGTTAACATTGTATATATATATATATATATATATATATATATATATATAGACACATCAATTTGAACTTTTCATACTTTGTTATTCACAGCATAAATTGTATTTCTGCTTTTAAGTGCTGTTTAAAAAACATGAATGATTTGAGGGGGAAAGATAAGGTGAACTTCACACCTGAAAGGTTATTAAGAGTCTACCTTACAGTTATTGTGAAAATGAGAGAGCTTGAGCGAATGAGATGATTAATTAATAACAATTATCAGAGCTCTGATAATTCACTAGCGAGGATAACATCAAGAGTGCTTAATTGCCCCAACAAGTCTTGATGTGCTTTTCCTCCTGACCGTCCAGGGTTATTAAGTGCGCTGAGTTGCCTTGATATGTTAGGCATGCTTAAAATGTGATTGCGGGACTGATGGATAAAAACAACCTGTAATTGCTGGGTATCGCTGAGCTTGAAGATGATTTAGGACTCAGTGGGGAACTCGATAAATAAACAAATAAATAAAACCTTTTCACATTTTAAACAAACCACTTAGAGCATTTCTGGAATTGTAGTAAGACAGCAGAAGTATTGTAAGTGTTATTAAAGCACCTTATTTTCTTATTTAAAGTCTTTTTTGAAGTTAGGTTAGCAATAGCAATCAAGCAGAGATCACTTTAAAGACTTCATAGTATGTAATGTTTGATGTAATTTACACTTTTGTTGTGTTGTGATGACAGAACTTGCTGTCTCTTAATATGTAATTCTTTCTGTTCTTTTAAACTTTATATATATATATATATATATATATATATATATATATATATATATATATATATATATATATATATATATATATATATATATTCATTCATTCATTTTCTTGTCGGCTTAGTCCCTTTATTATTCTGGGGTTGCCACAGCAGAATGAACCGCCAACTTATCCAGCATGTTTTTACGCAGCGGATGCCCTTCCAGCTGCAACCCATCTCTAGAAAACATCCACAAACACTCATTCACACACAATCATACACTACCGACAATTTAGCCAACCCAATTCACCTGTACCACATTTTTTTGGACTGTGGAGGAAACCGGAGCACCCGGAAGAAACCCACGCGAACACAGGGAGAATATGCAGACTCCACACAGAAACGCCAACTGAGCCCTGCGCCACTGCTTTGCCCATATATATAAAGGTTGATGTAGTTGTTGTTATAGTTGTAGTAGTAGTAGTCATTGTAGTAGTATCGATTGTAGTTGTGATTATTAAAGTAGTAGTTGTAGTAGTTCCTGTAGTAGTTCATGTCGTTGGTATAGTGGTAGCAGAAGTAGTAAAGGTGTCGTTGCAGCAGTAGTAGTAGTCGTAGTTGGTGTAGTAGTACCAGTAGTAGATGTTGTTGATGTAGATGTTGTAGTAGCAGTGATTGCGGTAGTAGTAGTAGTAGTAGACGTTGTTGTATTAGTTGTAGGAGATGCTGTAGTAGTATCAGTAGTGGTAGTCATTGTTGTAGTAGTATCAGTATTAGTAGACATTGTGGTAGTAATAGTCGTGGTTGTGGCTGTAGTAGAAGCAGTAGTAGTTGTAATATTAGTAACTTTCTGTAGTAGTAGTTGGTGTAGTACTTGTGATTTATTATTATTGTCAGTTATTATTACTGTTGTCCTTTCTTTCATTTTACTGTCATTAAATTACAAAGCATTGTGGTTACTCCTTACCACTGTTTCATTCTGTTTTACTTATATCTGCGATACTTGCTTCATTTATTGACTTTTCTTGTCCCTTATGTATGTACTCTGACCTGTCCACCAAGTTACCTTTACATGCACACACACACACACAACCACGCACACACACAAATGCACCTACCAGTACCTGACTATATTGTTGTTATTTTTTTTATGTTTCTTTGTATTTGTATGATATAACAGGGCAAGGAAATGTTCACAGTATGTCTGATAATATTTTTTCTTCTGGAGAAAGTCTTATGTGTTTTATTTCGGCTAGACTAAAGGCAGTTATTAATTTATTAAAAAACATTTTAAGGTCAAAATTATTAGCCCCTCTAAGCTATATATTTTTCGATAGTCTACAGAATAAACTGCCTAGTTAACCTAATTAACCTAGTTAAGCCTTTAAATGTCACTTTAAGCTGTATAGAAGTGTCTTGAAAAATATCTTGTAAAATATTATTTACTGTCATCATTGCAAAGATAAAATAAATCAGTTATTAGAAATGAGTTATTAAAACTATTATGTTTAGAAATATGTTGAAAAAAATCTGCTCTCCGTTAAACAGAAATTAGGGGGAAAAAATAAACAGGGGGGCTAATAATTCTGACTTCAACTGTAGATACAAAAACATTATAGTGACGCAGCAGTATCCTGAACCAACACTATTCTACCATACACTATTAAAATCCACAGCCAAATGAACATCACAGAAAATCAAATGCAACAGCTAAAACCACCATGAGTGCCTTTTTAGTGCCTCCGTCCATACAGTGTAAGAAGAAAGACAGACAAAGAAACACATATAGAGAGAAATGAGGTTAACACACTCACTTACACCCGTGCACATGTCCTCTTAGAGCGTCCCTCAATGGGGGAAACCCTCATCTGTGTCTTCAGAAGTTATTTTCCACCCTCAATAAACAGGCCAGCCATTGTCACATGGAGGGCTCTCGTTATTATTTTTTGAAGTAATTACACCTTATTATGTGTGTTTACTTTAGCGAGGGTGAGTGCAGGTGTGGGACAGGGAGTTGTGGGTGGTGCTGCTGAACAGTTGCCCCTGTGAGTCATTTTTTTTTCTGCTCAAGGTTTGGGCATTGTAGCTGCGCTCTGCCACTAATTTCAGACCCACAAAAGAAACGTGCAATTAGGCCTATTATTGCAGCAGCTGCGCTCGCTGCTCGACGGCCCCCTGTCTTCTCCTGGCTCATGCTGGAGATGCTCACTGCGCTCACAGACCCCCAGAGCCACACGGCAAACAAATATGCAGAGGTTATCACTAGAGAAGCCTGCATCATGAGCTGGCCTGGATCACAAAAAAAAAATTTGTGATAGGATGTTTAATTTACTCTAATATTTTTCCTCAGATATATTTATAATTATAAAATATAGCATGTTTTATTCATTTTTTTATTGTTTATCTATCTTCGTGGTTATGTTTGTGTGTGTGTGTGTGTGTATATATATATATATATATATATATATATATATATATATATATATATATATATATATATATATTAGGGTCGTCGTGATAACATTAATTAATCTTACGATAATATACCAGCTGACAGTGTTGGGCTAGCTACTTGAAAAATGTAGTGAGCTAAGCTATTAGCTACTCTACTTAAAATGTAGCTTAACTACACTAAAGTTACCCTCTTGGAAATGTAGCAAGCTAAGCTAAATGCTACATGGCAAAAGTAGCTTAGCTACATCTAAGCTATTTTTACAATTTTCACTTTTAAATCCAAGTCAATCATATGTTAGTGATCAATAAAACTGTCAGTGAAACATATGAGGCAGAACGGTTCATTCCAGATAAAGATAAACACATTATAGTATGTAACAGCTAAAACAAAAAATCCAATAAAACCAGGTGTTACACAATTAAAATACTTAGTATACAAAAATACTAGTATAAAATACTGAGTATGCTTAAAATACAAGTAATTCATAGTAAAGGGAAATACTTAGCAATAAGCATTATAGATGGATGGATGGATGGATGGATGGATGGATGGATGGATGGATGGATAGATAGATAGATAGATAGTGTTTACAACTCTCTACAATAAAAATGTAGTATCATTATTAGCTTTTATACTAGTAGCTATCATGAGCTAATAATAATTTAGCCTTTACTACAGTAAACTAATATATAAATATATAAAAATATATATATATATATATATATATATATATATATATATATATATATATATATATATATATATATAAAACAGGAAGAAGAAGTCGTCATTCTTGCCATCATATAGATTTACTTTCATCCGCTAGACACCGGCCTCACAGCTCTGTAAATGTCAGTGCAGTCACTTATTGATCAATGATCACTAAATGTAGATTGTGTGGACGCTACTGCGCTACTTGCTAAAAAATAAAAGTTTGCTACAGAAAAGCTATTTGATTTAGAAAGTAGCTCTACCACCAAGCTACTGAGAAATTTAGTTAAGCTAGTAGCTACTGCCCAACAATGCCAGCTGAAGTAGTAGTATTGCGATACTTTAATTCATAAAGAAATTTGCCATAAATACTATATTTTATGTTATAAAAGGCCTACTTGAATGTAACATAATTCCCTAATTAAGACCAAAAAGTATTATTTGCACCCCACTTCACCTAACATTTTTGTATTTTTTTGTTTATTTTGTAGATAACTGACCAACAAAAATACATAAAAATAACGATACAAACCATCATTATACAATACCATGTCCAATTAACCAAACCTGCCAAGTTGTAGTTAAGCCTTTAAAGGTCACTTTAAGCTGTATAGAAGTGTCTTGTAAAATATGTAGTCAAATATTATTTACTGTCATCATAGCAAAGATAAAATAAATCAGTTATTAGAGAGGAGTTATTAAAACTATTATGTTTAGAAATGTGTTGAAAAAAAATCCTCTCTCTGTTAATGAGAAATAGGGGAAAAAATAAACAGGGGGCTTATAATTCTGACTTCAACTGTATGAATGTGTGAGTGTGTGTGTGTGTGTACATATAGTCAAGCATGAAATTATTCATACCCCTGGGATATAAATAATTTCGGCCTTGACCATATTATATATTTTTATAAATGTTAAATATGAAAAAATAATTAATACTTTCTAAAATAAATAAGCAGGCCATCTGTTCCAAAATGTGATAACAGAAGTTTCCAATATTAGCATTTAAATTTTGCTGAAATATATACAGCATATTTCCTTCCAAAAGTATTATATATACATTGATGACTACTGCATAGAAGTCAAAATTACTAAACATATTAATATAGTATACGCTTTAATGCATTAATATTTCCTCCTGACTGATTTATACAATTTAGCATTGAGTTTTTAAGATTCATCATCATTGATTTCAGATCAGGACGAGTGACCTGTTGACACGATTCAAATCCAAATACACAAGCAATTGCAAATAGGACAAAAGAAATAATACAGCGGAAAATACCATACAGGTCTAAAGATTGTGCCTGCGTAATCATCCTCACGAACGGAGAAGCTGACTTTTGGGGAAGCCACAAAAAGACCCACCTTTCTCAAACACAAGAGGCCGATCTTCCGCCTTCAGGCACAAACAAAATGGCCCTGGAATCTCCACTGTTGCTCTCACTTAGTGATTTTCACACCTCGATGACTCTCCAACAATTAAAATAATGATCCAGCGCAGAGCACTTATTTTGAAGGGCATGGGTGGATTTACATGTTATGATTTGTGCGCGCCTGCAAGATGTGGGTGTCCCTGATGTCAAAAAAGAGGATGTAATCATAAATTTGACATCAGGTCATTAAAGTCAAAATCAACAACTCAAAATCTATTAAACACACAGAGCAAGTAGATGCAGGACGTTTCATAGGCGTTCAAAAGTGATGACGATAACTATATGAGCATCCACACCAACACGTGATAGGCTATTGTCCTGTTTTAGTTTTTTGACTGCCACTTTAATGCAGGCTGGATTTTATTATTGCTGATCACATGAAGATTGTACTCAGGGTGCTTACAACGATGTACTTAAAATTTCAAGTAAATATGGAAATGTCAAAATGATCCAGAAGTAAATACTGTTGTTCAAGGTCAATCTTTGGCCATGTCAAATGACAACGTTTACATGGACATCAGTAATGGAATTATTAGCCTTAATCTGATTAAGACTATATATGTGCTCATACTTGGGAGTCCTTGCCAGAAGTACTACTTGGTCAAGTATTTTTACAGAATCTCTTTTGTTTTGGTTGTAAAGAATGTCTGAATGTCTATAATCTCAGCGTATAATATGCACAACATTACTGTTTTCACCAAAATCTAATTTTTGTTAGCACGAAGACGAAAATGGCTTGGTTTTAAAACCCTTGTACTTTGAACCCGTTTTAAAAGATTGCAATTTAAGACCAATGAATAATTAAATGCAGAACTGACTTAATAGGGAGATGCATTAACTTTTTTGAAAACAGTAGCTATGTTTCCTTCCACTTATTTTTCTACGCATTTTGGATATGCACATAAAAAAAAACTGTTAATGGAAACGCCAAGATGTGAATCAATTTTACATTAAGTAGGAAAAACGTTTTATTCGATAAGAAAAGGATGAAACTACGATGGAAACACTTACCGAACAAATTCCAGTGTGCGCATTAAAAGGTAAAAAATGCGATTTTGTTACATGAGATCAAGCAATGCTAAAAATGTTGGCGAATGGACAAACCAGCAGGCTGAGCACATTGTAAAACATCTGAAATAATGTTTTGGTCATTAATATTATTATATTACTCACCTCCAGAATCAAGAGCGTCTGTGCTCCGCATCTCACGCCTTGCAATGAAGGCATTTGGTGTCTGCATTGTTATCTGAGGCACAAGTCATTTATTAAATGAAGATTCACACAGCTTCTCCTACCTAAATTCTATTTTTACTTTTGATATAAGGCGCCAGTTAATCAGGAAGTGACGATTTAGTACACTTTGACTCATTGGATGGAAACACTGCTTTATTCGCACGTCTTTTATGAAATATTTTAGTTTTTGCACATAAGTTTAATTCACATCTGTGGATGGAAGCATAGCTAATGTGATGATAACACCCCCTAGAAGCAATTTACATTTTTTTTTGTTCTGCCATATATATATATATATATATATATATATATATATATATATATATATATATATATATATATATATAAAATTTTTTTTTTTTCCTCTGGGATTTCACCTTTAATGGACAGGACAGTACAGATTATTGACAGGAAAGCATGGGGAGCAGAGAAAGAGGAAGAATCGGCATAGGACCACGAGGCAGGAATCTAACTCGGGTCACCATGCGCACCAGGGAGCATGTGTCGACGCACTAACCACTACACCCTTGTCACCAACTCTGTCATATATCTTTAACGCTATGGTACAGGTTAAATAAGGGTACATTGACATGACACCATTGTTAATCACCATTAGAACTCCATGTTTTGTTCATTTGTTTACGTCTATCATCCCAAAGAAATGCTTATTTGTGAAAACCATAATGTCATGCTTATGCACATTACTTTTTCAGCCTATAGGCAGGAATATGTACTTGACAAGCAAAACATCAGTGGTAAAACTGGTGCATAATGAGTCTTCACAAAGGCACGTAAAAAAAGCAAGATTTCAGTTGTTTTTGTGGACACATTAGAACAGGGATCATCCTGCTAATAAAATATGCTTCGGTTTGAAGTTCATTTTAGTCATGTAAACGTACAATTTCCAAGCTTTGGGTTTATTGTCATTGGAGCGTAAGGACATTTAGAGCGATAACAAACCAATGCAATTCACATTATAGCCATTTCTCAATTTAGGATCCAAAACAAATAATCATTCCAATCATTTACAAATTATATTTTGAATTCAGGCGGAGGTGGAAAATATGCAACACAAGGCTTTAACACATGAACAAAATGATGATGTGTTCCTCTGCGGTGGGAGATGCTTAACTGGCATTGATTTCAGCTCATTACGTCCTCGGGACTCACAGCCACAAATCCAGAGAAATCGTTTTTTTGGTTGGGAGGGAGTGCGGCTGGGCAAATTGGCTTCTGGTTCATTGTGGGAGCCCTCGCTGTGAGGAGCAAAAGAGCAGGGCCCGGTCGGCAGTGGGCAGGCCCAGGCAGGACCGGCTGGGGCCTCATGCTGTGACCACCTCCGTGCCTCTGACAAACACTTGACTGGATAATCTCGCCACCAGAGACTCTTGCCAGGCCCCCATGGGTTTAAGGGAAGTGTCAGGGCACAGCAGAGCAGCTTCAGATCACGACTCTGAGCTCCTCTATGGATGTGTGTGCAGTTGCATCACCGCTCACCATCCGAAAATATTTACCAGACTTTACTGATTTACAAATCAATCAATGCTCTGTTTGTAAATCTGCTAAAAAAGAAGAAATCATAATAGGGAAAACCTGTTTTATTATCAATCATTAACACAATCTTTATATAAGAGGAAAGGGAGGGAAACAATGATATCGGGTTTTAAATGACTCGCTTTTTACAACGCTGGGCTTCTTACAGAAGTAATGAGAGAAGTCACAATTTCTATTGACAGAACGAGGTGACAATATTCATATCTGGGAAAAAGTCCATTTTTTAAACTTATGTAATCCTCTGTTATGAGGTTTCCATCTTGTATCCGTGTTTTTCAAGCTCCGCTCTAGATGAAAGGAAATGGAAAAAATTGTTAAATGTGCAATAACTCATAAAAGAAATATAGATGGCTTCAAATAAGAACTTTTCTTTAATAAAATACATTTTTCACATATTTCAGTAATCATGTTTAAAACATTTATTCTTTTATCTAATATCCACTCATTACATATTTATAACTATTAGGGCTGTGCGTTTTGGGGAAAATATCTAATTGCGATTTGTTTTTTTGACAGACATTGCTATTGCAATTTGATTTGTGATTTCATTTTGTAGTCAAAGCTTCAGCTCAATAATCTGTAAGTAATAGCAACAATTCTGCAACAGCTCTTAAAAATGACCTGGTTTGGTTCAGTGTCTGCGAGTTTGAAACCAAAACATTCGCATATTAACAAATGCTGTTTTTCTTTTATGTTAATTCATTATTGCTTTTGAAACAGCAGACACCATTATCCCACTTGTCTGCGCTTTCCTGTTTTTGTTTTTTATCATGGGCGTTTCGCAGAGTTCAATTCTATTCAATTCTGATTGGGCAGAAAGTGTGCTCACTCAATTAGATAGTAAGAATTCACACACAGACGGCAATCTCGCATTTGCTCTGGGCGGGGGAAATTGAATAATCCAAAAATATTGTACATAACTAAATGCTAATTTCAAATAAATCGCACAGCCCTAATAACTGTTAGTTTTTATAGTGCTGGAAATCAAATGGGGAATTTGTGAGAAATGTCAACAGATTTATTGCTTATATATAGGCCCATATGGAATCTGTGCACACAGATTACCACAGATTTTTATTCCACCACTGAGTCCATTTATTTACTTGTGTAAATGTGAGTAAATTTATATTTATTTAGTTTTTTTAATCAATTTCTGTAATAATATTGACCTAATATAAAAAATTGGTCTTTTGATTTATTCACAATACAATTTTTAAAGTAATAATTTCTGTCTTTTATTGGATATTTTATGACAGACTTGTGTTGTTTACCCAATCAATGGATCTACATATGAATTTGCATTTTAAGCACTAAAAAAAAAGTTTTAAAAATATTCTTTTTTTTATTTCATACTTTAAGTTTTGTTACAGTTTTACTAAAATCATTATGCATAAATCCACAGATTTTTAAAATAATTCTGCGCAGAAATAACAAAAAATGTCTGGCTTTATTTATAAGCATCAGGAAAGAGAGAATAATGTATTTAATTTAATGTACCGAGAAAAAAGTTAATTTACTATAATTAGATTTTAGTAATTTTATATAGAATTTTAGTTTTTAATAAGATTTTATTTTCAATTTTCTATTTCCATTTTTAAAAAATTTAAATTCTAAAAATGTGTTTTAATCAACCTTTTAAAAACTGGTATAAATTTATTTGAATTTCTATTTGAGGTATTCTCAAAGATTAGGTTATATTTATGTTTTTATAACTGAGCTCTTTTTATTTTATTTGATATAAAGTTTTTTTTGTATTTACAACATTACTTTTTTTTTTAACAAAAATCCCCATTTAATTTTTATTATTTAGATTCCAGCTTATGTTTTTCCTTATAGTACATACAAAATTTAGTACAAAACTTTTTACATTAGCAACAAACTGATATACAAAAGGTTTATTTATTTATTTTTTACAGATTTTCGAGTGACATTTTTTTATATATAGTTAAATGTTTAACTATAATAACCTTGATAGGAAGCATAAACTATATAACATAGCAACTTACTCTTATATTTTATACTTTTAAACATCTATGTAAGCATATTAAATGCCTGTATGCACTTGGGCCAAGTCCTCACAGATAGTAAAGTTTGTGAATGTGGTTTGAGGCCACCATGAATGTCGGTTAGCCATTGGACTATTAGTTCCCTTAGGGATGGTTTTCTTCTAAATTAGTTTAACCACACCAAATTCTTTAGACAAAATGTGGGCTTGACAGAAAGTTAATATGCTAGCAGATTATAAGAGACACTAGAACACCATAACGTTTACCAGGAATTGCATACTGTGAAGTTAGATTAAATTAGTATACTCCTTATTTAGTTCTACAATAAAGCATGCCCCGTATTTCATATACATAATTTATACATTGATAATGCATCTCCTACCTCAGCTGATTAGAAAAGTCATCCTCTACGTTGTCGTCATCCCAGTTATCTTCCCAAACATGAGCATCCTCATCTTCATCCAGGCCCGTCCAGTCTGAGAATGAGACAACAGCTCAGTTCAATAAGATGATTAACACGGGCTTCAATGTTGACTTAATGTTAATGCACAAATAAGAGTCACAGAGCAGACTGTACAGAGCATTAAACATACATACGTTTAACAAAAGCAGTCATTGACTTCAAATTGAGCAAATGACAAGTGTACACAATGTATAACATTAGCTTCAGAGATGCTAAAATGCTAACTACTAAAACGTTTTTTTTCCACGGCTGTGGACTAACTTAGAACACGCTCAGATGTATTATTTAAAAACGTATAAACAATTTATAATTATTGGATTCCTTTTAAAAACACGATATGTTAACAATTTGCTGTATAAAGAATGTTTTGTCAGTTAGCATGCTACGTTAGCTGTGCTAGCTGAGTCACTGTCCTGTCGTGGATGTTTATTATCTCTAAAACGAGCAAAAAAAAGCTAATTTCTGTTCATTTTCAGTTCACTTACCCTCTGCTGGGAATTCCTCAAATTCATCATCCTCCTCCAAAAGCCCCAAATCCACTGTTTGCTTCTTTTCTGACATGTTGTGTTTCTGTGAACAGCGTGGACACTCGACGTTATGAACTGAGAGAAATGTTCTGGTGCGCATGCGCAAAACCGTGCTACCGATTGCGCCAAGCTTTTTAACATGCACAAGGGCTTCACTGCCTTTTTATAAGCCAGACAAGCAGTTTGAAGTGTTTATATAAAAAGCTTTATATAATAGATATCGCCGAATGAGCCATATGGTTTATAGTAGTCTTCTAATATTATCAACGTGCTTGCAGTATTACAATTATAGATTAAATGTAGGCTACTTTGAAAGTAATCACTGGTGTATTAAAAAAAACAGCGGAACGAACCGCCAACTGATTCAGCACATGCTTTACGCAGCGGATGCGCTTACAGCTGCAACCCATCACTGGGAAACACTTATACACTCCCATTCACACACATGTACTACCGCCAATTTAGCTTATGATGGCTTGCAGCTGCAAGGGGATCCGCTGCGTAAAACATATGCTGGATAAGTTGGTGATTCATTCCGCTGTGGCGACCTCTGATTAATAAAGGAACTAAGAATATGAATGAATGAATGAAATACGCAATAAATATAATATAATATAATCCATATTATAACAATTTAAATATTTGATTTAAAAATTAAGCCTATTATTATTATTATTATTATTATATTTTATTATTATTTTCACGTTGTATGGAAAAATATTATAAATATTATAAATATTATTTATATTTATATGTTTTCAATAAATAGATTAATCATAATTGATGTGTTCACATTTTAATTATATGTTTATCAGATTTCATTTTTAAATATTATATCGGATATTATAATAATGTATCCTTTTTGCAAGAAATAGTTAAAAGATTTACCCTTTTTTTTCCAGGAACCACACTGTGAAACCCAACAGTCAACTTGATCACACAAAATGAGTGTAGTTGACTCAAAATTTACTGAAAGTTAGTTCTACTCATTTGAAAAGAGTTTTGAACTCAATGTTTAAACCCATAGTAACTTGAAACTGCACTTGACTTAATTTTTATAATTATGCAAATTGTACTTACTTTTTAAAAATAAAAGTAAACTAATCACTTTTTCCCATTTATTGTATTTAGTTTTTTTCCCCCCAACTTTTCTGTATCTACAGGACAATGACAGTTTAATAAATCTGCTCTTCCAGACTCCAGTGGGTTTTATTACCTTAATACAGGCTATAAGTGTAATTTATAGACTTAATGAAGCATCAAATATGTATTACTGTGATAATTACAGTAATTATTTAAAAACAGACGTGCTAAATTAGTCTGATACTGTAAAAGGGATTAGTTGACTTTAAAAATTAAGTACAATTAGCATGAATATAAAAATTAAGTCAACTTTACAGTTCCAAGTTACAATGAGTTTACTTACATTATTTTTGTAAAGTCAACTTGTTGCTTTTAAGGCAGTTAGTGTACTCGCTTTAAGTAACTAATCACTTTTTACAGTGAAAACGTATTGGGTTTTACAGTACTCAGTTGGTTTGAGTTCTTTTCATTTATTGGGGTTTACTGTGCTCAAATTGGTTCATTTACTCAAATAGACTAAGTTCACAGCACTCATTAGGATTAGTTTTTGAACTTAAATGTTTTGTTCCTATCAGTTTCCTCAAATGGTTTGAGTTACCTTAACTTATTGGGTTTTACAGTGTGAAATTCTGCTTCAAAATAATCAAAGGTCCCTCAGATGAAGGTAAATCTCTGTAATCATTTGACAGCCACAGCCAGGAACATTGTGTAGTCTAGATAAATGACAGCACATACACCACAAAACCACAATGAAAATTGTCCTGTGGCTCCAATTTGCTGACAGACGGTGAAAACTTCAACCCAGATTCCATTTTTCAAATTACTTTGTGAACATCCCAACTCCAAATACAAGTAGACAGCAAAAGGAAGTCATTTAGATGGGATGATGACAGTGTACTCGTTTGTGCTGACAAACCCAGCTTACGTGGTTAAACAACAGAACAGCGTGTATACAAGACGTTCTGAAGATGAGGAGAATCCCACTTTGGCTTCATAAAGTGCCAGAGAGATGGTGAATTACTAATCAAAATGACTGTCTGAGAACTCTTTGGAATAAAGTGGAAGGATCTTTCCAGGCCTGGGAATCTCTCAGTGTCCGTGAAGCATACCTGAGACTGCAGTTACACAGTGGCGCCTGGAGTCTCAGGAGATGAGGAGGGGGGCCGTCAGCCGGGCTTTCTTCCTATGTGAGAATGCCTTTCATTGGCCCCTCCAGGACAGTATCGCAACTGAGGCTCCAACTCTGCCTGGCCAGTCTGGCAGTCTCGCTTCCACCGGCCCTTATCAGGACGGAGATCACAATATGGCCTGAGGGGTGGCAGGACAGGAGGGTTTTATAGGACAGAGGCCGTCATCACCCCAAGCTCCCATTTGACTGATCGCTGACTCAGATTAATGACACGACTCTCCTTCTGCCAGCGAAAGTGACAACACACCAGAACATGAGGCCCGTCTACCTGTCCAAGAGCTTCTGATGAGATAATCGGCCCTCTCATTCAGCATAAATGGAGGAATGCTGCAGAAGTCAGACAATGTCTCACCGAATAACAACTGTTGGCGCATGAACTGCTTGTGCTATATATAAACTTTAATGGTTGGTGTATTTTACACAAAGTTACCTTGCATCTGTCTATCTATCTATCTATCTATCTATCTATCTATCTATCTATCTATCTATCTATCTATCTATCTATCTATCTATCTATCTATCTATCTATCTATCTATCTATCTATCTATCTATCTATCTATCTATCTATCTATCCATTTATCCATCTCTCTCTCTTTCCGTCCTTCCATTCGTCCATCCATCCATCCATCCATCATCCATCCGTCCGTCTGGTCTGTCTGTCTGTCCGTCCGTCCGTCCGTCCGTCCGTCCGTCCGTCCGTCCGTCCGTCCGTCCGTCTATCTATCTATCTATCTATCTATCTATCTATCTATCTATCTATCTATCTATCTATCTATCTATCTATCTATCTATCTATCTATCTATCTATCTATCTTATATGCAACATATATTTTAAAATATTGCAAAAATGGACATTTACGTATTTTATTTTCAACCGTTGTAAATGTATGTACATATATGTTCAAGTAAATTGGATATATATATTTGATATTTGGCAGATATTTTAATGTTTCTGCAAAGCAATCACAAACCAACATTTATGTAATGGTTGACACTGTTTCACATCAATTTATCTGAATGATTACACTATTATACAATATACCTATTGCAATATTATCTATATGTCTATCTAAACATGAAGGTAAACATATAAGAGTATTTCTTTTATGTTTTAATATGTGCATTTCAGCAAAGCTCTTATTAATTTTTATATAAATAAACCAGGTTAAGTGTTGAACATTATTTCACCATAATTTAAATGCAATGTTATTTTCCCAAAAGTAATTAGAAACATTGCGGCACGTTGGACCAGTGGTTAGTTGCATGTTCTCCCTGTGTTGGCATGGGTTTCCCCCACAGTCCAAAAACGTGCACTATAGGTGAATTGGGTAAACTAAATTGACCAAAGTGAATGAATGTGTGTGTGAATGTGAGTGTGTATGGGTGTTTTCCAGTACTGGTTTGCGGCTGGAAGGGCATCCGCTGTGTAAAACATATGCCAGAATAGTTGGTGGTTCATTCCACTGTGGCAACCCCTGATAAATAAGGGACTAAGCCAAAGAAAAATTTATGAATAAATTAGCCAGACGCCTGCATTTCTACTCACATTTAAAACGTTTTTTAATTTTTTTTTCCTATTTATCATTTTAGTACACTGATATTGCCTTTAAAACGTGTTTTTTAACATATACACCAAAATGCTACTACCTGTCTTTGACCTAAAAACAAAAATGTATATTGGTCAAATACTGTGATAACACTTTAAAATTTAAATGTACATTTGGTATTATCATTTATAATATAATATTTTAAAAATATAAACAAATATCAGCTTTCTCCAACCTGTCTTTCCACCCATCTAATTCAACTGTCTGTCAATAGGAATTTTACTCTCATATTTTTCATCTGTCTTTCTTGAAAAGGCCTGTCAGCTGGAGCTTGAAGTACAGTTTGCCAACAGCCTAATGACCCTTTATGGCAACACAATCTGATGTCTGTCTCAGCCGAGCCGGTAATCCTGTCCACCTTTGCGGCTTAGTTATGCTCAGGCTTAAGTTGCATATTTTGTATTTATCAGGATTTTGCTGATAAATGCTATCAGCAAGAGAGAAATGAAATACGGGAGGTCTATCTCAAGTTGCAAGAACAGACAAGTTGTTTCAATGGTGAACCACCAGATAATGTTCTATTATATTTACTACTTATTACTTGAAAAGTTTTATTCAGTTTTGTGCATGGTTTTATTTAAGGGTCAAGAATGAGATGTGTTTGCATCAATTTAAATTCACAAAAGTAATATTCATAGAAAATGGAAGTATAGCGTGTCCTTTAATCAAATTGCCACAAGAAAATAAAATGTTAAACACTATGGATGAAATAATGTCCAATCATCATCCCGTGAAATACATATTTATGTGTAAATAAAGCATCCCAGCAGGCACATAACATCATAAGAAGTTAATATTAGGTTAGATTTGGGTTGTGTGATATTGGGTGACCAAAATTCAGTGTACGTCATTTTGATGTCCGATAACGATATCAAATGACGTTGATATTTGGTTGTTTTTAGGTTGCGTTAAAAAGTGACCAAAATCCAACGTCGAGCTAACAGCTTAATCCAATGCCATATTAACATCAAATACTGACGTTTATTCATCAGGTAAGGCTAGCAAAATCCAACATCTAATAGACGTCATAGTGGTAACATCCACACAACATCAAGCTGTAACATCATTAGATGTTGATATTTGGTTGTTTTTAGGTTGCGTTGGAAAGTGACCAAAATTCAACGTTGAGCCAACATCTTAAACCATGGGTCACCAATTTCGTTCCTGGAGGTCCGGTGCCCTGCAGGGTTTAGCTCCAACTTGCCTCAACATACCTGCCTACTTGTTAAAAATAGAAAGGAATAAGTCATCATCTAAAATTTGTATTACCTAAAAATCATTTTACAGATCTATTTACAAAAGTAATTACATTTAGTTTAAAGAATAGTGGAAATATTTAAAATGACAATAATATATATATATATATATATATATATATATATATATATATATATATATATATATATATATATATATATATATATATATATATATATATATATTTGGGGGGGGGGGGGTGTCTGACAAGTTTATTTAAGCTAGTAAATCCATGTAACAACATACACACTAAAACAGCTGGGTTGTATAAAACATTGGCTCAAATCTGGACAAACCCAACTGTTAAGTGTAAATTTCATAGAAAAAAATTAACCCAATGTTGGGTTTGTCCATATTTAACCCATTTTTTGATTTAAAGTTTATAACAATCTTTTTTTTTTTAAGAAAAAAAAAAAACAGATACAAAGTTGACAACTTAAAAGCGTAAGGAAACTTGCTGCAGACCTTTTTGAGTTGACTTAAATAGAGCCAAGTGCACTACTGAGATAACTCGAAAAATCTGTGCAGCTAGTTGCGTTCATTGTATGGTGAATTTACTTTATAAAATACATTTTACAACACCTAAACTTTCATTAACTTTCCTTTAGCTTAGTGCCTTATATATCAGGGGTCGCCACTGTGAAATGAACCGCAAACTATTCGGGCAAATGTTTTATACAGTGGATTTACTGCAACCCAGTACTGGGAAACACCCATACACACTCTCTCTCTCTCTCTCTCTCTCTCTCTCACACACACACACACACACACACACACACACTACAGCCAATATTGTTTACCCAATTCACCTATAGTGCATGTCTTTAGACTGTAGGCCAAACAGGAGCACCCGAAAGAAACCCACACCAAAACTGGGAAAACATGTAAACTCCACAGAGACATGCCAACTGGGACTCAAACCAGTGACCTTTTTGTTGTTGTGTGACAAGGCTAACCACTGAGCCACCGTGCCATCCACCTTTAAACTGCACAGTGAAAAAGATGTAGGATATGTTATTAATATCTACAGTTCAGATAACAAATCACTATAGACCTGTTTTCATTGTTCTGACAAAGCTTTTCCACTCTTTTGCCAAGAAATGAACATCCGTCCAACAACAACACACTCAGAAACAAAAAAACTCCTTTACCTTGAAATAATCTCTGAATAAAGAGCATGCTTTCCAATGTAAACAGTCTGTTATTTAGACTGCATCAGTCATGGCTATACATAACAACCCAAAGTCACATCCAGCGCATAATGCTAATTTTTCTCATTGTTTATATGAGATGCTCGTAAAAATGATTCATGACAAATAAAACTTTTAAAATTGAATATAGTGTGAACAAGTCAAACCACCATTTCATCAGGCTCTCTATCAAAAAATAATGCAATATCATTATTTAATCGCACAATCCATCTGAAATGACAATAAACATTAAACCTCGGCCCTGCAAGTGCAAATGAAGCATTATTATATTAATAAATGAAGTCTTAAACAGAATTTTGGCAAGACTATGGTCAAGAGCTGTGGACATATTTGACTGACCTCACATTACAGTAGTTCATTGTGATTGGTGGCTTTTACTGAAAGGTCTCTCTCTGTCTGGAATGACATTCTCAAGTGAATGTCGCTCATCAAGGGGCTTACAGAGTAAGTGATAAAGTGTTCCACTCTAATACCTGCCCGCTTCTCATCTGTCATCTATAAAGAGGATTGGAAACGAAGCAACATTCTTCAGGATTTAATGACCTCAAAAGCATACAGAGGGATATTGTAAAACATATAAACGGAGAGGGAGAGTGTGTTTTGGGTTTGATCAAAGAAGTACAACTGCATGACTATGATCAATAGAGTGCATTAGTGGATGTCTACTTTCTTAGCAGTGCTGCTCCCAGATGTGCCATTTATTTTTCTCCTTGCTTAGAGATTTTAAAGAAAGGTTTTGTGAGAGCTTTATAGGATTTGCAGCAACCCACATAGCAAAATTTCTCTGGCCCAACTCTGGCCTACACAATCAGCTCTTGCTTGGCCCACATGCCACAGTGAATTACAGCACATGACTGGACCAAATCTGGCTTCTAGTGGACCATATAGGAGCCAAGTCTCAGCAAGTTAGTAAGCTATAACTGAGCATGAACTGGGTCAGATATGTTGTCCTGTCACAACTGCAAAAAAATAGATCCCATGAAGCATTGCGCTTTAGGCATGTAATGGTCCTGCTTTTTCTCGAAGCGACCTGATTGGTACTCAAAAATTATTTAAATGGATTCAAAATGTGGGTCAAGATATCAAACTTACCTGGCCCACAGGTCAATTTTTAACATCTGGCCCAAGTCTTGTGTGCCGCTTTAAAGACGGTGCCACCTTTGCCATGTTTGGCCCACATGCTGTATGCCAGTGCTGGATGAATGCCTGCTGTGCCAGCTTTATGCCAAATCTGGGCCAGAATTCTTTGCTACCTTGATCAGCTGTGAGGAGAATTACAAGAATTAGAGAAATGAAAACCATTGAACAAGCCTTTAAAGGGTAAAGAACTACAATCCTATAAATTATTGCAAATAATCAAATAAAAGAAGAAGAAATATTGAAGATGAAATATTAAAGAAGATGAAAGATAACTATTGTTGAGAAATATTAAAGATGGTAAATTATAATTTGGGTTTACTGGAAAATATGCATATATATTATTCATTTAATGATATGCAAATACATATCATAGATTGTAAGTATTTAGAGAAAATCTGAAGACTTAATTATATTGCAGAAGTGGGTGGAGCTAAGGATTGCTTTCTGCATTTGACTCGCTACGACTCTCTGATTGGTGGATTTTTCTGTGATACATCATGGGTAATGTGGCTTATCCACACAAAATCAACTATTAGTGTCAAAATGGCAGAAGGCAGGCAATAATTTTCTCAGAAGAAGATAGACATTTTACTTAATATGTGTGCTGTTTATTACAAATTTCTAATAAAATATTGTCAGTTCAGACTTTTTTAGACAATTAAAAGTGACAACTGGTCAAATAGGGCGAGGCAGTGGCGCAGTTATAAGTGCTGCTGCCACACAGCAAGAAGGTCGCTGGTGTGACCCCGCCGGTCCTACCTCAACCAACCCGCTCCGAATTGGTATGGAACCGGCTACCTTCTGCATGGGAGTCAGGTGCTCTACCAAGGAGGCTGAAGACCATGGCCTCTAGCTTCTGTCGCTAGAGCACCTTTAGAGGTCAGAGGAATGAGGTTTACCTGCACAGCACACACTAGCTGGCCTCCGTTACACTGGTTCAAGCCTCGGCTGGGTCACTTGGCGTTTCTGTGTGTCTGTGTGTTTACATGCTCTCCCTGCATTCTCGTGGGTTTCTTCTGGGTGCTCCGGTTTCCCCCACAGTGGTACAGGTGAATGGTACAGATGGATGGAGTAGGCTGTACAGGTACAGGTGGTACAGGTGAATAGAGTAGGCTAAATTGTGCGTGTATCCCAGAGATGGGTTGCGGCTGGAAGGGCATCTGCTGTGTAAAAAACGTGCTGGATAAGTAAGTGGTTCATTCCGTTGTGGTGACCCTGGATTAATAAAGGGACTAAGCCAAAAAGAAAATGTATGAATGAATGACTAGTCAAATAAGGATTATTCCACTTAGTATTACTTTCTTAAAGGCTGATTTATACTTCTGCGTTGAGTGATCGGTGTGACCCACAGCCTTTGCCTTGTTTGTGTTGCTCTGCAATAACACTTCCGAAACGCTACCTGTGAGGTGAGGTTTTTATGTTCCTGTGTGTCGAGGTATTTAGCTGGTGTTTTGTTTTTTCTGAACACTACCTTAATATACAAGTAGCTCAAACTCGCTTGTTTTGAGGCAGGAATCGGCAGACGTGCAACAACTTTAATCATAAGGTAAACATAAATCAATACTTTCCTTTTAGAGCTCAGTGATACTATGCATCGTTGCTACGTGTAGTTACTTTTTTATTAAATTAATTTATGTATCAATACACTTGAAAGAAATGTGATGAGGTTGGCACGATAGCTTAGTGGTTAGCACTGTCGCCTCCAGTGGCAGACTGGGACAGCATTTTCCCCCGGGAAAAATTACTGTTATTCAGGCCGCATCTGACGAGTTCAAGAAAGTGAAGGAGGGTTGCTGGGGGTGGGTGGAGTTCTGGATTGGTAAGTGAATTACGGGGTAGGTTTTGGGAGGATCAGGGATATGCGATCGGTAAGTGAAGAGCAGGGGGTCGGCAGGCCAGAGTCATGGTGGCAGGCCAGATTGATCGTCAGGCCACAAGGAAATGTCTCGGTGCTCCCTATGGCCAATCAGCCCCTGTAAGCAAGAGGTTCGAGTTCCTGCTGGTGCAGTTGGCATTTCTGTGTGGAGTTTGCATGTTCGTCATGTGTTCGCGCAGGTTTTCTCTAATTTCCCCCATAGTCCAAAACATGTGAGATAAGTGAATTGGATAAACTAAATGGTCTGTAGTGTATGAGTGCGCGTGAGAGTATGTATGGGTGTTTCCCTGTACTGAGTTGCGACTGGAAGGGCATCTGCTTCAATCATATGTTGGAATAGTGGGCGGTTCATTCCACTGTGGCGACCCCTTATAAATAAGGGATTAAGCTGAAGGGAAATGAATGAAATGTGATAGATGGTATTGAGATTACTCTGTAAATAGCAGTTAGTTGATTTCACAACTAATTACACTATTTAGACTTTACTTTTAAAAAGTGAGTAAACCTGTTGCCTTAAAATTAAATAAATGTAAAATAATTGCTAGAAAAATTCAACTGAAAATGTCAACTTAACATTTCCAAGTTATAATGGCTTTACTCATTTTTAAAGTAAAGTCAACTTGTTGCTTTTAAGGCAACAGGTCTTAAGGCAAATAAAAGTAACTAATTATTTTTTACATTGTACAAATTAACAAGTGGTCTCTTATTGTTTCCCATGGATATTAAAATATTCTGCTGTGTCGCCATTATAGGGTTCAATACTGATTTAACCAGTGTTTCATTCACTCTCCTTGATTTCAGATCGCACAATATGGAATCGAGTAATGCTCACCATGTGACGATATAGTCCCGGAAATAGCCCTGATTGGACTGATTGATAAATGAAGCTGCCCTTGTTTTCCAGCAAGGCCCCTTTAGCTCTGGACTTTATCCAGGAAAACCTCTAACAGCCACTTATTAAGTAGTTAGACTCACAAGGCAGTGTGTGCACTGGTCACCTGGGTGTGCGTCTGTGGGGTAGGCATTGGTCGAGAGCTAGCAAGATAACACAGCGGGTATAATCCTCATCCGTCTCCCTTGAGAACCCGAGTAGCGTGTTTTTACAGCTTGCCAGGTTGTTTAGCGACATAATTATTAGCATTTCTTGTAAACATTCTGCATTACCTCCAATGAGTCTTTGTCCCCTTGACCCGCTCAGAGAGAAGTCGCCCTAAAGTGGAGGAGGCGTGAATGTTTTCGCAACTCTCAAGAAAATAAAATTAGCAATGACGTATCGAGTGAGACAGCTCATTTCCAAGATAGCATGCACCAAATTGCAAATAGCATTTCATTTGAAGTTCACAAAAACATTCACATGCTAGCGCAGAGAGCAGTTAGCGGCTAATGGCGGATTTGAACGCGTCATGAACCGAGCTGAGCATAAAAGTCATTATTATTACTATTAGAAATTGTTTGTTTTTCAGATTCATGATAATTGGGGATATTTTGACACACCCCTCAGTTTAAGATCCCCTGATTAATATGAAATATGGGAGAGAATCAAATTTGTTTACATGATACCTGCTTGAGTTTTTGCCCCAACCCCATTTATGCTCTTTGCACAAGGATCATACATGATAGGAAGTGCATGATTACCATATCGCATATTGAGCCATTAGCAAAATCATCTCAATTTCTGAGCTCTCGCTTTTTTTTGTGAAGAGAGTATCAAGCCTCTCTTGTGTGTCTGTAAGTTAGGGAGAGAAATTTTCTTGACTACAGCCAACGGCTTGAACAGCTCGGCCAGTGACAAGCTTTTAAGGAGACCAGAGCACCATGGGTAGTCTGCAGATGAAATACTAGGGGGTGAAAGGGAAAGTAGTGATTTGTCATTAGGACTTTTCAAAGAATAGTGATGCCAAGGGTCCAATTTATGGTTTTTATACCCGCCTTCTACAGAACACACATCAAGTTCTTTGTGAGGAATAGAATTGGAGCTTTTTTTTCTTGTAAGCGAGCTATATGGGAAGATCTTGGCTGGAAATGTAATACATCAAATTTTGACATGTCTGAGAAAGGTTTTTTAAAAATAGGCTAAATGTGAATGATTCTTAACAAGGCTATTACAGTAATGCTACAAGCAGTGCTGACAAACAAATGAGGCTGATGCTAAATACAGTACTGAGTACAATAGTGATGTTAGTGAACATACAAAAGAATTTCAGCTGAATATAAAATACGCCCACAGAAAAGACATCAAAAGTGTGTTTTTAAATGTATGCAATATCCTCCAGTTAAGTTGCCAAGAAAAAAAGATATTATTATTATTTTATTATTATTTATATTTGTGGGCCAACATATAAATGCAATACACAAAATCAAATTACAAACAACAAAAGAACAACTACATAAAATGTGACAATAAGTATATAAATGCAAATATATATGAAGAGTTTAGATGCAAAAACCTTTAAATTCCATCAGAAATTATCTTCTAAAATGAGCATTTTTATCAGGCTCCTCTGTGTAGGTTCGGTAAGTTCACTTTTATGGTATAGGATAAGTCTCGTCTTAAAAGTGTCTTAACTAAAAAAAAAAGTTAAATTTAAATGGTCAGTGCGTCAGCATATGGTGCAGTAGCACGTCAGGGTGTCCTGAGTTTGAATCATGGCTCAAGGACATTTCCAAACCCAACCCCCCTCTTTCTCTCCTACTGTGCTAATTACTGTCCCACCTAATAAAGGCAAAAAGGCCAAAAATAAAATATTCATTATTTATGGAAATTTCACATGGCACTTTGAGGTGTTTGCAATCCGAACTATATATATGAGCAATTCCAGCGTTATGGATGTGGCATTTGCAGTAAAATCTCAAAACATGAATTCACAGAGAAAGTATGTGTTAACATTATAAGGTAACATCTGTTTATATTTTCCAAAACAACTAACCACAGAGTTATGGGAGCAGAAAAAAGGTCAATCTGTAAACATTTTTTAGATTTTAAATGAGAAAAATAAACATGCTTTATGAATGCGAAGAAAAAAGTCTGCGAGTTTACAGTATTCAACATACTTTGTAGAAATTCTGTAAATTAAACTGCACAACCCAAAAGAAATAACGGTAATCAAAAGTGTAAGAGTCAGCTCTCTATAAAACAAACACGATTGATTTTATTTGATTTGACATTTTTGCATGTATAAGGAAAAAGCTTCTTTATGGATTTGACAGATGTGAAAATGCCACTTGAGACAGAAACGTTTTTGTCTATTTTTAAAGCACTGTAAAGTACAAACCTACACAAAAAAACGTTGACATTTGCATGGAACTGCATGGACCTTGCATGATATACTTAGGTGAACATACCTGGCAATGAAGCTCTTTCTGATTCTGATTTCTAATAACTTGTATAAATATTAAGCCAACATGTGCATAAAATTATTTTTAACATAAACATACGAGTGATTATATGATTTTAATTTTACATTTTTTTTCAGTGAAGCACAGTGGCAAAGTATAAACAAAGTGTTAACAGTTTACTTGTATTTTGTGGCTGGACTGTGATCCTAAAATAGGGACTTTTAATATATTTTATTATTTTACTATATTTTATTAAGTTACTATTGTTAAAATGAAATTCTAGCTGTCTTTTGTGAATCATTATAAAATCTAATTATCTTTTAAAAACATAAATAAATCAAACTTAAAACCTCAAGAAAAGAATATTAAAAAGTGTTTGCAGTTGCCATCAGTTTAACTAGCAAAAATAAGCCTTATTATTATAATTTCAATATTATTTATAGACCAACATATAAATGCAATACATAAAATCAAGTTACAGAACAACAACTATAAAAAGGTGACAATATAAATATAATAATACACAAATAGGAAGGAGATTTTTAAAAAATTATTACAATGTCTTTATATATTGTAAAAGTGTGGACAAATTAGAGTACTTACAATGGAGTATATGCCAAAGCATGATAATAGGACTTTTAATTTGCTATGCCAATGTAAAAACCGGCGCGTTTAAGTTCTGTTTTCTTTAAAAATCAGCGATCTCCACTAGCTGAGTGATATCAAATTTAAAGTGGGTCTGTGATTGTACAAGAAGCACTGCATTAAATAACATTTCTTCCTGCCATGTCTTTATAATAAGAGCATTTTTACACCAGTATAATCAATGGAGCTTCTGCGCTAGCCTGCCGATTCTGATGGGCGCGTGGGACGGCTTTTTGTCTCGTTTTACGCTTGAACAACTAAATGAATGCCGAAGTTTATTTAACTGAATGTATTTTAATGACCGTACAACATCGATGCTGTAAAAGGAATCGTGTAAAATGGAAAAAACGTTCACAATAACAGGTCAGCGGAAGTTTATCGGTATGGGAAAAACATTAGCTCGGCATATACCCAATTATATTCATCCTCGCATTAACCGTTTGATTACGTGACGTCACTGTCGATTTTGGCCACTTGCAGCTGAGCTTATTCGAGGCGCTGGACTATTACAGAAACAGAGGTATGTCTCGACAAACTCTCACATTTTAAAACTGCTTATCTCAACTGAAGACATTAATGAAATAGACTTTGACCAAGATAGCACGTGTTGAATAATATCTGGAAGACGCTGCTTGACAATGAGTAATCAGTTACGTTAGACATATTATTTTTCAGACGATAATCTCTTATCCCATCCATCGTCATAGTTCTCTGTCTCACAAAGTGGTTTAAGCCGTTCATGTGTTGTGTTGTGCAGCTGTCATGTGTTGTGAATTATATTTAATAATGTTGGTGTCTTATTAGCTTTAAGATTGACTACTGTTTGCCATAAAACACACATAAAGATTAAATAGATTCAGTCCGATTTTCCCTCGTTGCATTTTTAACGACCGTTTGAAATTTGATATTTGGAGACTTCCGGTTTATTTTCTATATCTATGGGTTATTTTTAGCTGTGCGTCACGGTGGCGCAGTGAATAGCACGATCGCTTCACAGAAAGATGTTTGTGTTGAGTTTGCATGTTCACCCCATTTTTGCCTTCTGGTGCTCCAGTTTCCCCCTCAAGTCCAAAGACATGCCTTATAGGTCAATTGGACAATCGAAATTGAGTGTGTATGAATGTTTCCCAGTGTTGGGTTTCAGCTGAAAGGCCATCTGCTGCGTAAAACATATGCTGGATAAGTTGGCGTTTCATTCCACTGTGGTGACCCCAGCTTAATAAATGGACTAAGCCGAAAAGAAAACAAATGAATTAAAACTATACATCTTGTGATTGTTTTTGCAAATAGTTTTTTTTATATATATTTATCGTATTATTATTATGATGTATTGTGGTAATATTAACACACTGTTTTATATAGCAGGTATTTAAAACTGGTGATATTAACACATTGTTTTATAGAGCAGTTATTTAAAACTGGTATTAACACATTGTTTTATAAAGGCAGTTGTTTAAAACTGGAAATATTAACACATTGTTTTATAAAGCAGTTATTTAAAACTGGTAATATTAACACATTGTTTTATAGAGCAGTTATTTAAAACTTGTAATAACACATTGTTTTATAAAGGCAGTTGTTTAAAACTGGTAATATTAACCGCTCGGGTATGGGTCGGGTGTCATTTTTTGGGCCCGATCTAAGCTGTAATGCTAAAACGTTGACACTTTTTTTTATTCAATTAAGCTAGTTTCTGTAAATGCGCCAGATTTGATTCCTTAGCCTATATGTAAGTAAATGAAAGTGAAGTGCAATAAAGTGCGGCAAATGAGTTCATCGTTTGCACACTGTATTAATTGATATTTGTATTTTTAAAAATCATATTTTAGTGTTTATATTAGGGCTGGGCGATTTGGCCTAAAATCTAAATCCTAATTGATTTAACATTTTAACTCGATTACGATTATTGAACGATTATTTTAACTTTTTTTATTTTATGCCCCCTTAGTTCACTGAGTACATACTGTATTACAAGTGAGACATTTTAGAATGAAAGGTGCATTACTAAAATAATTGAATGAAGCACACTCTATCTTCTATCTATGATTATTTATTGAACATCAATGTTGAACTCTTGTCACCGATACCAAGCCGACCAATCGCAGAGCTTGCGATATGCATCGTTGTGACGTGTAGTTACATTTTTCAAGAGGTGCGCAGGTATGCGATTGTGCCGGACCCTATGTGTACACTCGATTCTGAAGTATAAACCAGCCTTAACAGAGCGGGGTCATGTGACTCCACACACGGAAGGCAAAGTAATTGAAAAAAATCTAATTAGAAAAACTAAATTGATTATAAATTCTGAATGTCGATTTCGATTACTTGATTAATTGCCCAACCCTAGTTCATATTTTAGCATTCCTGATATAAATATATCATAGACTATTTTTGTAGCTCTTTTATTGTTTAATCACACATGCCATGCATTTACTTAAATTGCATTTACTTTAATTTGCAATAACTTGGCCAAAATAATTTTTTTTAACCTAAAATGCTTGTTTTTTCTTGTTGTTTGGTGGAGTAGAGGTGGCGCTTGGCTTCTGGTGCAGACAGTTACTCCTCCTACATAGTAGTTTTCTTCTGTCTGCCTGCCATGGTAATCAGCGCCCAAATCACCATGTCCCAATAATTATTGTCATCACACTTTTAATTTATTTTAATTTGTCAGCTGTTTGAAGCAAAATCGGTCACATTTATACACATCATCACCCTTGGCACACACAGGACAAGCTTCAGGGGATTCCCCAATCTTAGACGGGGTCTGGAGATAGCGTGACATGTCTGGGACAGTAGAACCATGTACCACTTGTTTCCTTTTAGGGGAATGGCTTTCTGTTTGGCCGTTTGTCCAAAAGTCTTTGCCCCAGGGTGCAGCGCCACTGAATAAAATGACAGAAGTGCAGAGAGTTTGAATTGTCAGTGTAGCTAAAAACTGTCCTTCACAGTGCTGTTGGTGTACGTCTTCGTTTTTATTTAAAGTTGGTTGCTTGATTGACAGCTTCATTACTCCAGTCTTCAAAGTCACATGATCCTTCAAAAATCCCTCTAATATTAATTATTATTGTTATTATTATTTTTGCTATTATTATTAGTGGTAATAGTAATAAAAGCAATAATGACTGAGTGATAATTTCATTTGAAACCACTTACAATAAGTAATAAATAAATATTTTTATAAATAAGTATTTAACATTTTTTTACATTTAATAAATGCTGCCTTGATGAACAGAATAATTTCATTCAAATTATTTAATAAAATTACTATTTTTAAAGAAAAAAAAAAAAAAACTAACCCCAAACTTTTGACCGGTAGTGTATGTCAAAAAAAAAAGTGTATATATATATATATATATATATATATATATATATATATATATATATATATATATATATACATACACACACACACACACTTTTTTTTTTTTTTTGACATACACTACCGGTCAAAAGTTTGGGGTTAGTTTTTTATATTGAAATATTTTACTGACCCCAAGCTTTTAAATATTTCAGGTGTAAGGAAAATCGAATTAATGTCTGATGTGTACACAACATGATAAACCACATCGAACTTTCCTTAAAGGTCCTGTGAAGTGCTTTGAAATGTTTATATTTATTCGATGTTAATCTCGAGGTAAGCTCAACCAAAATATGAAGAGAGGGTGGGACATAGTGTAGCCCCTTCCCTTTAGTCAGAATAGCATTTTGTTTTAGCACAGGGGCGGGGCATGTCAGATACTAGAGAGCTTTTGATTGGTCACTATTTGATGAGAAACTGAAGGAATGAAGTAATGTGAATATAACTGTTGGTCCATTTAGACAGAGGTGACAAACTACAAGCTTTACATGTTTATATCAGAGTTTTACATCTTCTAAACACAAGTCTGGTCTCTGTTTTAGTGCACTAGCATATAGAACTCTTAAAACAAACAATACTGATACATCTAAAAAAAACTTCATTTTAATTTTATGGGACCTTTAAAAATGGCATAAAAGTTTTATTATTATTAAATATTTTAATATAAATTTTCATTTTAAGCTATTTCATGCTCTCCCTAATACTCTGCTTTCCCATTAAGCCATAAATAACATTTAAAAACAACCCATTTCCGCAGTTTCCACACACACACACACACACATTTATAATGTAGTTTGGATTGTGCCATAAATGTGGCATCCTACAAAACCCTTCATTCTCATGATTATTTGTACTCGGTGTGTTTTGATGATATTGAGAAGCTTAGGTGGGTGTGTGTGAAGATAATTACATGTGATATCATCCACTGATGAGCACAACTGTGGCACTGTGCCAGTCGCTCAGACATTTTCTATTAAGAGAGGAGAATGAATTCACCCAGTCTTTTGTCTAGCATGCATTTGTTCATCAATGTATACTTTACTGCAGCGATTTGAATATTTTGTACGGCTGAAAAAAACTCTTGCCTGTGTGGCACGGATAAATGTAGCGCAACTGAGAATGCAAGCGTATAATAAGCTCTTTATGGCAAGATTAATTTTTTGTAGGCTGCCTTTACGACTTTTATAGTCTTATAAACTCTCTGCATAGTGAGGAATAGAAAAGGGCAAAGTTGTTTTCCTCCTGAGACATGTTCTCGTTTTATGTCTACTTGCCAACCATGCCTGACAATGTCGATGACTCAGAGCTCTTGTTTATTCGCTTGCTCAGAGGCTTTATTTGGCACATCATTTTTTTAGGATAAAGGAAGAGAGTTTGAAGATGGAATTTATTTCTTTTTCAACATCTTCTTGTGCAATTTGTTCATTCTTTCAAAAGCTGCAGTGCCCTTGTTTTGATGAACTTGGTCATCGAAAGTTCGACAAAATGCGCAATAACACAGACAGTGGTTTGAGTAGGCTCAGACAGGCCTGTCCTGAAAAGCGAACGAGTCTTATGTAGGAAGAGGACGTGACCTGGATGACAAGAAAACCTGCAGGACAGCAGTGTTGGCCCCTCTGTCTTGTGATTGATGGTGTTGATGTTCTAAATTGGCCTCAGATACGCCAAGTACAAGAATCATAATAGCAGGGTTTTAGATTAGTTCTCTAGATAGCACGAAAGGGGGAGGTGAAACGTTCCAAGAATACTACAACGCATTGGATCCCGAATGTCAGCTGGAGGCTTGCGAAAGACACGTCGCTTGCAAAGGATGTGAATATAGTGATTCTAATGTGGAGAAGTATTTCAGGGGTCAGACTGCGTCATTACTGCCGAACGGAGGTCAAAGCCACACACTTGTCCTCAAAGGCGAGACGCTGCATCTGGGCTGAACAAAAAGGCCTCTCAGCTTACTAATTGTTTGGGGAGCCTCTTTTAAGACTGCGTTTATAAATGTTCTTTGATCATTAAGATCGTCTGCGATTTTGCAGCATTATGGCAAATCTGAATGCTGATTACCTGTAGGTATGGCATACTTTGAGTGGTCGGTCTAGTGCGTGATTTCATTTTATTTTTATAGTGTTTAATAACATTTTCTCTCGGTTTGAATTCACACGCTCACCTCTGAATTGCTTTGAATAACTGTAATTCCTAATGGCCATACTGTGATGGTGAATGAAAGGGAAAAAAAATGTGAAAGAGAGGGAGTAAAAGAGAAAGCAATTAATTTGAGAAATTATATGCCCACCTCGTGTATTTGTGGCCCATTACCGGGATGGGGACGATCAGTTTGGGAGACAGAAATGAGCACTTGTACTGTAGTGTGCAGGTATTTCATGGGCTTTCAGCACTGTTGAAGAGACTATAAAGAGTTTGAAATGATTAAACTTTGTTTTGACCCTGCAGTTAAATGCCTGTGCTTGTCCATTATGGCCAACCCACTATCGAGAATAATGGGCATTTTTCAGAAGAGCCAGGGAGTCAAACCATACACTACGTGGTAAGCAGCGTTAAGAGGCTGGAGATCTGTGTAATTAAATAAAACCCAACTGTTTTAGTGTGTACTTTAGAATGAAACCTAGGAATACTTCGTTTTAAATAGGCTGTGGGGCTACGCCAATGTCCTTATGTTTGACAACGCTAAAAGGGCTGTTTAATGCTTAGGTTTAATAGCTTATTCACAACACAGAGACAGAACCTCTGGCTGCTTGCTTTGTGCGAGAGTACAGAGGTTTTGACACAACACAAAACAGTGTCCTTTTAGTCGTGAAACATTGCCTTTTTTACTGTATTTCTTTTACTAGTTTACTGTAACAAACAAACAAGGGCTGCATGATATTGGAAAAATCTGACATTTCGAAATTTAATATTTTATATGTACAAAATATATTACTATATACTGTATCTATGCAATTTCACCAAATAATTGAATAGCTTATTTGGAAAGACTTTATAGTCACACTTTACTTTAAGATTCAATTCTCGATATTAGCTAACCATTAAATATGACTTTTTCTTCAATAGACTCCTAATGTGCTCCTTATTATTAGATATTAAGGTAGTTTAGGTATTGGGTTAGGGATGTAGAATAAGATCATGAAGAGTATGTGCATTATAAGTACTCATAGGCAGCCAATATCTCAATAACATGCACGGTAAAAAGCAATTAACAGTGAGACTTGGTCATGTGTAATCAAATGTATTAATTTTGATTGATTGGGATGATTCTTTAGGTCTTTGTTTTACCCATAACCAAATAAATAAATAAGTAAAGATAAGTTACTCACAAATTACCACCTGTCAATCACTTTTTCCGCGGGACTCTGGCATGAATAGGCAGAGTGATCTGTGTTATTATAATGGCGTCAACAAACTTGGTTAGTAAAAAAGGTGCGCAACCAACAGGAACCAACCAACAGTATCTGAGATTTTCGCTAAAGTTACTAAATACAAGAGTGAGAGCGAAAGCGATACATTCAAAAAACCAAAGAGTCATTATAAATCGTTAAATATCATGTTTAACAACTATAGTAAGACACAATCCAGTGGTACATCCTTGATTAAGTGTCCAATGTGCACTGCTCTCTGTGGTTTTGTGCTCAAAGCACCTGCTGACTGCTTGGAGCTCAGATGTGCGCATATGCTAGAGCACATGCCAGAGTGTGTGTGGTCACGTGATGTGCGTTTTCAGTGGTATAGTGTGAACGAAGATCTTTTCAGAATTGAATGAAATGCCAGTGTGGACGTAAATCGTTTTTGTTCTAAAATGCCATTTTAAAACTAAGATGTATTAGTGTAAACGGAGCCTTAGTGTGTGTTTTTCATGAGCGGGTTGCTGCTGCGACGTTGGCGGGGTGGAGGATTGTGATGCCAGTTCACCAGCGTGATATCTATCGACCATTGGCGATGGATGATGGCATCATCCATCGATGAACCGTATTTTGTATATTTAAATGTAAAACATACATTGCAAAGTCAACTCAACATTGCATATCTTGTGATTATTGCTGATGCATGCACACATTGTGATATCAATGCTGAAACGATATATTGTGCAGCTAATACACTATATTAGGTACACTTCAAAACTCAAGACAAACAGATGAAATTCAAAATGAGGATCAGAATGACCCTTCGCAATCCTATATTCCATGGCGCTTTTTTGTCAATTTGTGCACTCCTCAGCGAAATTGTGAATAATTTCTAGAAAAATTAAATAACCTACTGATTTCAAACAGAAACAGAGAGACTAAAGTTCAGCTATATGCACACAACGGATTCTGGATGTGACCGTAACTCTAAAATAAAAAAATTAAGATATAGCCTACAAGTACAGTCATGGGAAGTACTGATTCCCTAACATAGTTCCCAAACACATGCAAACACTGACATCTCAAACAGATAAGAGACTATAAAATGTAATTGTGGCTCTGCTCATCTCACTTGTCATCATCCAATTCCTCAGGTAGTCTCGAGTCCTTGCATTTCGAGTTTTTATTCAGTAGTAGTGACGGCACCACTGATGGTTGATGGTGAGGCCATTCACACAGATGCATCCATTCTAACACTTCTCTAGTTTTCGGGAAAGGATAAAATTGTGTATTGCCCAGCCGTTCTGGATACCTGCTGTCTGTGTTGCAAGTTCAAAAGAAGCACATTTTCACCTTAATCACTGATGTCTACTATGATGCCTGTCAGACAAATTGGCAGAAAGCGAAGGGGGGCACAGAATATCAGCATTATGATTGGCTGGATTGCTTGTCAATCAAACTCCCAGCTTAAAACAAATGGTGGTTTAGGTGACTTTCAATGAGGTATGGTTTTTTTTTACATAACAAAGTGACTACTAAGTTACTTATTCATGCACAAAGATCTCTAGGGTTTACCTGAAGAACAGAAAATATGCAGTGAGTGGCAATTGTTTGGGGGGAAAAATGCTTTGTTGATGCCAGAGGTCAGTGGAGACTGGCCAGGATGATTCCAGCTGATATATAGGGAGTCAATATAAACTCAAATTATGACTTATTACATCTGCAAAACATCAAATCTTAAGACAGATGTGCTACACCAGAGAAAATTGGTCACACTGCAGAGAGCCTTAAACTGAGGCTATACTCACCAAAAATATTGAAGATTGAAAAAAAGGTTGCCTAATCTGAGGAATCTGCTTTAGCATTAGGGACAGAATTTGGTATAAACATGATGGATGTATGGATTTATCTTTCCTTGCCTCAATGGTTTAGGCTGCTAATGGTGTGAAGGATATTTTTTGGCACACATTTGGTTCCTTTAGGACCAATGCCAACCTGATTACACAAAGTAGGACATCTATGTCGATCCTGGAACAACATTCCAATCAGCCAATCAGATTTAAGGCATATGATTGCTTTTTATGTTAAGTTTAGGCTTACAGTTCTACATGATTGTTATACAACTATTATTCCCCTCTGATTTTGGGAAGAATTTACATTTATTGTTGGGTTTAGGGGTAGGGAATGGGTTTGGATTACATTTTCACACAAAAAATATGATAATCTAGAATGGCATAGTACTTGGCAAAATCATGACGTACTTATACTAACAGAGTAACACCACACACTGTCACAAATCTAAAATCATCACAAACAGGTTTCTTGAACATGACAGTATAATGTCAAACGGCCTTCACAGTCTCAGGATCTCAATCCAATAGATCACTTTTGGGATGAGATGGAAAAGGAGATTCACAAAACATCAAAATATTGGTGGCAACTACGTACAGAAATTATTCCAGTACCTTCTCGAAAATATACCACAAAGAGCTAAGGCAGTTCTGAATGTAAAATGAATCCTAAACATACCTAATAAAGTGGCCACTGATTGTTCTCTTATTGTGTCAATTAGAGAACAGGCCAGTGACACATATAATCAAGAGGCTTTGATCAGGAAAGTTGAAGCCTATTTAAGTCACTGTATGTGTTGCTTCATTTGTTATATTTTAGATTTAAATGACACGCAGAAAAAATGAGCATCATCATGTAATTGATCATATAGGAAACAACTAATTAGAAAAAAAACAAATGACATAAGTATCTCAATAGGTCTTTATGCGTTTACAAGTTTTTCTTCTAATTATCTTTATTAGCACTTGTAAAAGGCCTTGTGCTTGTTTATAGATAATGGCTGTGCGGCCTCCTCCGTCTGGAGTGTTGACGTGCTGATGTCTCTCTTGCCTCGGGCGTATTAGATTGGCATCCATTAAGCACCCTCATTGTTTACAACCCTCCAATCCCCCGTCTTCATTTCCCGTTCGCCCCTCCCTTAGAAGAGAGAGATAGCCGAAATCTCAAACTGCATGATCTCCTCTGAGCGGCACTGAGATCCGGACACCCCTGACCCTGGCTCTATTTTGTGCATGTGTGTAATTTTCACCCCGCTGTCGTAGACAAGACTGCCCCTCCGGAGACTGGGATAATTGTGATCAGTCTTCACTACAGGCAGCCCTTCCAGCTCTGATAGTTGAAGAAAGAGCAGCTCGTGCGCATGCAGAGAGTCTGCGTCTGAACCCCGACCCCCCACGTAAATGAACGAGTGCAGCCACAGACAGACATTCATCCATAAATTCAGGCATATATAGAAATGACAGATATACTGCAGGTTACAGCATATAGAGCTATTATATGGCAGGAAACGGGTGTAATTTATGATGGTCTCCAGTTCTGTAAAAGCTAATGAGCTGTTTTTGGGTGAAAGTCGAGACGAACCAATTTTTGTTTCCGCATCTTGTTAAATTCATTTTCTAAAAAGTTTTATATGGAAGTCATTATAAATAGAAAGTGATCTTTTATGAAAATATCAAAATATGGCTATTTTTCCTCAACATGTAAAATAAACTGCATATAAAATAACAAAAATATCACTCAGTTCATTTAAGATGAAACAACATACTGTGTTTGACCTGTTATTAAAGTATAAAAAATTCTATGTTATCAAACTAAACAATACCCGGCCACTTTATTAGGTACACATGTCCAACTGCTTGTTAATGCAAATTTCTAATCAGCCAATCACATGGTAGCATTTTGTCATGTAGACATGGTCAAGACAATCTGCTGCAGTTCAAACTGTGCATCAGAATGGGCAAGAAAGTGATTTAAGTGACTTTGAACGTGGTATGGTTGTTGGTTCCAGACGGGCTGGTCTCAGTATTTCAGAAACTGCTAATCTACTGGGATTTTCACGCACAACCTTCTCTAGGGTTTACAGAGAATGGTCAGAAAAAGATCAAATATCCAGTGAGCGGCAGTTCTGTGGGTGCAAACGTCTTGTTGATGCCAGAGGTCAGAGGAGAATGGCCAGACTGGTTTGAGCGGATAGAAAGTCAACAGTAACTCAAATAAGCACTCGCTACAACTGAGGTCTGCAGAAGAGCATCTCTGAACGCACAACACTTCCAACCTTGAGGCAGATGGGCTACAGCAGCAGAAGACCATACCAGGTGCCACTCTTGTCAGCTACAAACAGAAAACTGAGGCTACAATTCACACAGGTTCACCAAAATTGGACAATAGAAGATTGGAAAAAATGTTGCCTGGTCTGATGGGTCTCGATTGCTGCTATGACATTCGGATGGTAGGGTCAGAGTTTGGCATCAACAACATGAAAGCATGAATCCATCCTGCCTTGTATCAACGGTTTAGGCTGGTGTGGGGGATATTTTCTTGACACACTTTGGCCACATGAGTACCAGAAGAGCTTTGTGTCAATGCCACAGCCTACCTGAGTATTGTTGCTGACCGTGTCCATTCCTTTATGACCACAGTGCACCCATCCTCTGATGGCTACTTCCAGCAGGATAATGCACCATGTCATAAAGCGTGAATCATCTCTGGTTTCTCAAACATTACAATGAGTTCACTGTACTCAAATGGCCTCCACAGTCATCAGAACTCAATCCAATAGAGCACATTTGGGATGTGGTGGAATGGGAGATTCGTAACCTGGATGTGCAGCCAACAAATCTGCAGCAACTGCGTGATGCTATCATGTCCATATGGATCAAAATCTCTGAGGAATATTTCCAGTACTTTGTTGAATCTATGCCATAAAGGATTAAGGCAGTTCTGCAGGCAAAGGCGGTCCAACCCAGTACTAGTAAGGTGTACCTAATAAAGTGGCCGGTATTTTGTAATATTTCATTATATATATATATTTTTTTTTTTTCCCACTTCCCTTTTAACTTAAAATCTTAATGGAAAACCTAGAGGTTTAAAACACAGTGGAAAAGTATTACAAATGTAAACCAATCCGTTTCTTGGCCTGCACTGTGTACTTAACTGTGATTCTTCAAGGTATTTTAATATTATCAAATTATCATTGTTTTAAATATTCCTGACAATAAACTGTAAATCTGACATCTAACATTTTCACAGTACTTTTTTGTATTTTTTCGTGAACTGTACAATTATGCATTTTTGATGAGAACAAAAGAATGCCCCAGTTATGTCATGACTCTTGGTCAACTGACAGAATTCAGCCCTCGAGTGTGGATGTGAGAACAGCATGGATCAATTTCTCTTCTTGTTAAAATGTGTCCCTAAATGCCACCAGTAGTTACGGCAGAGGACCACATACGTTGCGTCTAATCCATTCCATGATTTATCAGCACATGCAGCCTATTAATGTTCTCTGTGGAGAACACTGCAGAGACGCCCAGACTCTGGCTGTTCTGGTGGTTGGAGCAAATCTGTTTGGGATTATAGAAATAGTGGTGCGGGAGGCAAAGAACCGTCCAAAATCCCAGCAATGGTAGAGAAACCCCAAACAGCTGTCTGCAGGATTTGTTGACATTTCTCTGCTTTGCATATTCACTGCTTGTTCGAGCTCAGTGATTTTATACGCTTCGTGATGTTTACTGCCGTTCAGTGTTTGGCTTTTACTGTAGTTCCTTCACTGAAACTTTATGTGTTTTAGCACGTCCCTTTCTGTCTGTCTGTCTGTCTGTCTGTCTGTCTGTCTGTCTGTCTGTCTGTCTGTCTATCTCTGTCTGTCTGTCATTTAGTAATTTGTTGTACCAATTCATTAATTAATTGTTCTACTTTTATTGTTCTATAATTATTATTCTATCTATCTGTTCATCTGTCCCTTCGTCTTTCCGTTCGTCTATTCGTCTGTCTGTCATTTAGTCATTTGTTGTATAGTTCTGTCAATTAATGTTTCATCTGTCTATCTATCTATCTATCTATCTATCTATCTATCTATCTATCTATCTATCTATCTATCTATCTATCTATCTATCTATCTATCTATCTATCTATCTATCTATCTATCTATCTATCCATTTATCCATCCATCCATCCACCTACCTACCTGTCTATTATGCTATCTATGTTTGTTTTTTTGTGTTCTATATCATTCTGTTTATGGCTCTATGCATGGATTGCTTCATTGATTTATTTATTGTTTTGTCTGTCTCTTGTTTTATCTATCCGTATTTCGTTCTATCAATCTTCCTATCTATTGTAAGTTTTGTTTATTTTTGGTCTGATCCATCCCTCCATCCATCATCCATCCATTCATCCTTACAATCCATCCATCCATTCAATCCATTCATCTGTTCAATCCATCCATTGTTCAATCCATCCATCCCATCATTCAATCTATCCATCCAATCCATTGTTCAATTCTATCCATTGTTCAATACATCCATCCAATCAATCATTCATTTCTGTCCAACGTTAAAGCCATCCCTCAATCCATCGTCCAATTATATCCATTGTTCAGTCCATCCATTCAATCAATCATTCAATTCTACCCAACATTCAATCCATCCATTCAATCCATCCATTCAATCTATCTGTTCAATCTCTCCATCCGTTCAATCCATCGATCATTTAAACCATACAATCCATCGTTCAATTATATCCATCGTTCAATCTATCCAATCAATCGTTCAATTCTATCCAATGTTCAATCCATTTGTTCAATCCATCCATCCGCTCAGTCCATCCATCATTCAATCCATCCAATCCATCATTCAATTCTATCAATCATTCAATCCATCCATCCAATCCATTGTTCAATTCTATCCAATGTTTAATTTATCCATTAAATCTATCCGTTCAATCCATCTATCCATTCAATCAATCCGTTCAATCTATCTCATTCAATCCATCCATCCATCCCATCGTTCAACTCTGTCCATTGTTTAATCCATAGTTCAATTCTATCCATCGTTGAACCCATCTACCCAATCCATAGTTCAAAGTCTATCCATCGTTCAATCCATCCATCTTATCCGTGGTTCAATCCATCCATCCATTCCAACGTTTAATTCCATCCATCTGTTTAATCCATCCATTTAATCCATCTGTTCAATCCATCCATCTGTTCAATCCATCCATCTGTTCAATCCATTCAGTCAATCTTTCAATTCTATCCAACATTCAATCCATTCATTCAATCTATCTGTTCAATCCATCCATTCAATCCATCCATTTGTTCAATCTATCTTGTTCAATCCATCCATCCCATCGTTCAGTTCTATCTATCATTCAATCCATAGTTCAAATCTATTCATCGTTGAATCTATCCATCCAATCCATCATTCAATTTTATCCGTCGTTCAATCCATCCATCCAATCCATCATTTAGTTCTATCCGTTGTTCAATCCATCCATCCAATACATCATTCAATTCTATCCATACATTTAATCCATCCATTCAATTCATCAATCCGTTCAATCCATCCATTGTTCGTTCCATCCATCCAATCCATTATTCAATTCTATTCATCGTTCAATCTATCCACCCAATCCATCGTTCAATTCTATCCATCATTGAATCATCCATCTAATCCTTTATTCAATTCTATCCATTGTTCAAGCCATCCAATCAATCGTTCAATATCCATCGCTCATTCTATCGATCAATTCTATCCATTGTTCTGTCAAACTGTATATCATTTCTCATTATTATTCTAATTATCATTCTATTGTCTATTATTCTTTAGTTCTATCGTTCTATCTTGTATTGGTCTGCCTGTCTGTCTGTCTTGACCAAGATACAGATCCATTCATCTGTTCACCTGTCCATCTGTTTGTAAGAAATAAGCAAGTAAACAGATAGATGGATGTTAGCTAGACTGATATATAGACAGACATATAACATTATCGGTAAAATCTTGCCTTCTAGGCAGAACAACAGATGTCAGATATGTATGTATTCCACTCTGCTGTTTTAAATGTATTGTCCATTCATGCAAGCGAGAGTGGTGCCGGCATAATGAAAGAGCGAGACACATGAAAGCATGAAAGAGAGTCAAACTTCCCCTATCTGATGTCATTTTCAGATCTTGGGCTCCTCAAACCGAGAGAGAGGTCAGGAGCGAGGCTCTCATATTCACCTTGTGTCCTCCTCTCCCCTCCTCCTCCGTCACCTCCCAGCTTTGTCATCCCATCCCTCTACTTCGCTCCCATGGCACTTCTCTCTTTTCTTCTCCTGTTCGCTCTGACAGCTCCTTTCATCCATTGTCTTCCATCGTGCCTTCAGCTCCGGCTCTCTCGCTGCTCCTACACGGCAGGCACATTCACATTCAGTCAGCACCAATCATTACTTTTTTTCTCCCTTTTAAAAAGCAGAAATCAAATGCTGAAAAAAGATTGATTGGGGTGCGTTTGTATGGTACAGGTGTTTTTGTAGTAACACCGTTACAGGGTATTGTCAAGAAAAATGCCACAGGAACTGCTTTTTTGTGTTGATAAGATTTTATAAAGGTTTTTATTCAACATAGAAGTTTGACTTTCGACTCCATGCCTGATTTCAGAGACTTATGTGTTTTCTGTCAACACCGAAGCTTCGTTCACCACAGTTGAATTGGTTGAACAATAGAACTGATGATTTGAGGTGAGCAGGCCTGATGTGATGACTTAATTTATGCAAGTGAGAGCAGAGTTCAGCATTATGCAACACAACTTCAAGACATTAAATCTGATTTGGTCTACATAATGTTGTGGTTGAGTGTAGATTCAGTTCAATTCATGCTCCTTTATATAGCGCTTTTACAATGTAGATTGTGTCCAAGCAGCTAAACATAGAAGTTCTAGTAGATTGAAACTGTGTCAGTCCAGTTTTCAGAGTTGAAGTTCGGTTTGGTTTAGTTCTGTGTGGTTTAATTTTCACTGCTGAAAGTCCAAACACTAAAGAGCAAATCCATCATTGCACAGCTCCACAAGACCCAAATCAAGCAAGCCAGTAGCAAGAAAGAAGTTCACCAATTGACGAAAGTAAAGGGAAAAAAAACTCGAAACCAGGCTCAGTTGGGTACGACCATTTCTCCTCTGGCCATACTTCTTGTGCAGAGCTGCAGATGGTGGAGAAATTCTTTCTAGTCTGTAGTGTTTATGACTTGATTCTACACACATACAGAGATAAGCAGACAAATGACAGAAACTGAGCATGTATTATTTGTTTTTAATACACAATGCTTTGATACCTCTACAAAATTAGCATTTTAGAATCTTTAAATTTGCTGTGTTATTTTTAGTTTCATTTCAATCTAAAGTCAAACATCCAGGAATTTTTGCTGGTAATAGCAGTAGCACAGTTACTAGGGAGACTGGCTGTAGAAACGCCTACTACTGACTTTATGACATGGTCTATTTATAGGGCTATCCATTAAACCTGCAGATAAAAAGTTACGAATGTCAGAATTAGGCAATGGGAATTAGCTGTTTTATGTGATAATCTGACCATTCAACCATGTTTAGTAGAATATTTGTGTCTGTTTTTGACTGGTCAGTTTTTTTTTACTCCCTTTTTTGTGTCATAAACAGGATCTATGTCAGAGAGATTACATATTACTTCTCAATCCATCATTGATTGATGTTTTTAATAGCATTTATAATCACGTCGCCAGAATCTTTAGCAGCTTTTATATTATTGTGCTGAATGTAGACATGTGATGATAACAGTTTTAAAGTTTGGAAAAGCCAAGGTTTTAAATCCGCCAAATTTTTCAGCTATACCTTTCCTAAGGTATAAATAAGATTTATTTATTTATTTATTTATTTTTTTTTAAATAGGGGGGTCTATTTTCCCGCCCTAGACGCGGCTATAACTGAGGCGCGAGTGGCGAGGGTAGTTTAGGGGACGCCGCCCTCTCTATTCTGCCGTCCTAGACGCGGATATAACATATAACTGAGGCGCGGGTGGCGAGGGCAGTTTAGGGGACGCCATCCCCTCTATTCTGCCGCCCTAGACGCGGCTATAACTGAGGCGCGGGTGGCGAGGGTAGTTTAGGGGACGCCACCCCCTCTATTCTGCCTCGCTAGACGCGGATATAACTGAGGCGCGGGTGGCGAGGGTAGTTTAGGGGACGCCGCCCTCTCTAATCTGCCTCCCTAGACGCGGATATAACATATAACTGAGGCGCGGGTGGCGAGGGCAGTTTAGGGGACGCCACCCCCTCTATTCTGCCTCGCTAGACGCGGATATAACTGAGGCGTGGGTGGCGAGGGTAGTTTCGGGGACGCCGCTCTCTTTATTCTGCCACCCTAGACGCGGATATAATTGTGGGCGCGGATGGCGAGGATAGTTTCGGGGACGCCGTTCTCTCTATTCTGCCACCCTAGACGCGGATGAGGGCGCGGGTGGCAAAGGTAGTTTCGGGGACGCCGGCCTCTTTATTCTACCGCCCTAGGAGGCCGCCTAGGTCGCCTCTAAGGAAGCGCCGGCCCTGGTCATGGGTCACGGCCATCGCTCGATGCAGAAGTATAAACCAGGCTTTAGAAACATCCGACATGACAGTGGAAAAGCAGCTTTTTTTGTCCCAACACCCATTGTGATTAACAAATCACTGCAACAGTCCAAATCGGACTAAGGTTGTATCTTATCTTGTTTCTCTGAGAATGCAGGACATTTTCTATTTTTGAAATATCTTATAAAATCATTTTTAGAAGCTCTGTAGAGGGGAATACTAGATGATACTAGACTGTTTACAAAGCATACACTATAATGCCTCTTACATTATGATTAGCGATTGTTGCACACTCTGAAGCGTTTGCGTACTCCCACAGGCCTTGATTACGTTGCCCTGTGGAGTCCACTTCCGAACCAGATCCTCCAAACTAACTTATTGCCTGTTTCCTCAGTACACGGCAGGGGCCAGTTGTTAACGTTAATAGATCAGCTCAACACTGCTCTGGTCTTGTTGACGGATGTCCTGTCAGGGCTGCACATGTGAGATTAGTTTCCCTCTACAGGTGGCTCTGTCTAGTGTCCTCCACTGCCATGCTGTAGCACAGCCGATCATGCCTCAGGCCAGGGGTTTCTAAAACACCCCTGTGGGAGAATCAGCTCAGCTTTTAATGCAGATGCAGTGCGCTTAAATACACCCCAAACCTCTACTTTACTGACACACACACACATGCACACTCTCCCTCCCGCAGTTGTGTTATTTTTGGCTCTCTTCAGGACATATGTCATCGGGGAGTGCGTGCTGCACACGGTTAATTAGTCTACCTCAAAGCAGGAATAAAGCACAAGATATTTAATAGTGCTCTTATAGTGCCGCTTGTCACGAACACGTGCAACATACTGTGTGAAAGCAAGTCAGCGGCAGAACCAACAGTGGGACCTTAAAATGTCAGCGCTCTGATTCATGGCCAAAAGCATTCACACAAAAGAGTTTTCCTCCTCAATCATGACTTGTAAGTATTTATTTGATATAATCAAGAGGACAGAGTGGTGTTTGTCCCTTGGTGTTTGCCGTTCGGCCTGTCTGGAACAGGAAACGTGCGGTGCTGGGAGAGTTCGCTAATGTGTGATAATTTATTAGGCTATTTTAGATGCTTATGCAAGTGTCAGGTTGTTTGATTTTCAGCAGAAAGCCAATAAATCCAAATCTTGCAGTGATATAATGTTCTAGTTTATGCATTAAAGTAACTAAAAGAGCTCATCAGCCCATGAATTTCTCCTGTAACTTTTTTTGAAGTATACAAATTTACATTTTGATTTGTGGGTAAGTGACTAATCAGAATGTCTATGATAAAGACAAGTCTTGTTTGTTTAAGACAAGTATTCATTTCTTAAATATAGTTTTTTTGTAACTTTAAAAGGTTTTACCTTTAAATGTAACACTTGTTATGTGATGCAAAACTAATAATATACTTTTGTTAAGCCTTGCATAAATGTGGGATGCATCTCTTAGGATTTCTTTTGTGTTTTGAAGTGTTTTAATAAATATTAACAGTGCTTGAAGTTAACTTTTTTGATCATCAGCCACTGTGGCAAGTAGTTTTCCAATGTTTTAAGTAGTGGTGGGCCGTTATCAGCTATGAAAAAAAATATCGCCGTTAATCTATTCTCAAAGTTGAGTTGGGAGCTGGTTCTATTCTATGCAAGCTATGATGACTTTCACCTTGATATCCTGGCCGAATTGCACTGTAGGTGGCGAGAACGAGTATTCAAATCTGTGTGGATTCCTCCTGTGAAATTACCACATCAAACATTTCATGCTAACATGGATGCAGTTCACTAGAGTGAACTCTCTTTTTAGAGTGAGCTTTTTAAAATGAATGGCAGTGAATGAAAGTCAAACCTCTCTGAGGTTCAAGTCCAAAGGCATGCTCTATAGGTGAATCGGGTAGGCTAAATTGCCTGTAGTGTATGTGTGTGAATGAGAGTGTAGGGTGTTTTCCAGTGATGGGTTGCGGCTAGAAGGGCATCTGCTACGTAAAACATATGCTGGATAAGTTGGCGGTTCATTACGCTGTGGCGACCCCAGATTAATAAAAGGAATAAGCCGAAAAGAAAATGAATGAATGAATACCAACACAAATTTTCATAAAGAGGAACTGAGAGAGAGAACTGGTGTATTCAGATTAGTGTGTGAAGTTTTAATGCATTTTGAGATCTATATAGATAAACTAGCATCACATCAGTGACCTTAATTCAATACCAAGCTGCAGTTTGCACTTCTTGTGTCCACTGTGTCCATCCTTGAGGTCATTCTTACTGTTAGCCTCATCCAGGACATGCGTTGTTGTCAGACTGAAGGCTGGCCGGGTTTGGGCATGTGATAGACATTAGCACTGGGAGAGAAGTCCAGATCATTATGTTTAAGAGCTTTACAATGCTCATTAACAGCTTTCTACCACACAGTCCTGGCAGGGGCTCCTGGCTCCTGCAGCCTTTGGCCTGACTCTGTTAGAGCCTTCTTTCTCTTTCTAAAGACAGATTTTAACCCTGACAGTCCTTTACCTGACACACTCACAGTCAGAGCTTTTTCACGGAGTTCATCCTCTTTCACAGTCTAACAGCTAGCGTAAAGCAAGGTCAAAGTAGCGCTATATTAATGTACTGTCACCATCCTCCTCTTTAAGCACTTCATCAGGAGTTTCACCAGTGATCAGATGCACTGATGCCGGTGCATTGCCACACTCATACCTGTTACATATGAGGCCCCGTGGCCACTACTGTTATTTTCATAAGACCACTTAAGACCCACTAAGATAAACACACTACCGCTGAGAAGTCTTTAAACAATTTGTCACCGAACAGTTTCCAGACAAAGTGTTAATTTAATGCATCGAAATGAACCCCAATTCATGTAGAACGAGAGGGAGAGGTCTTGCATACTATATATATATATATATATATATATATATATATATATATATATATATATATATATATATATATATAATCATAATTAAGTTATGCAAATCTAAATATTTGGTTTCCTGTGATACAAGGGTCCAAAAAGGGTGAAAACTTCATGTACAGTAAGTATTATGTAGACATGTCTGCATAAATATAGGATGCCTTGTACTCAATGTATTATTTAGTTTGCATTACGTGTCAGAATAATATATCCTGTTGAGCTGTTTACTTTATGGCTTAGTTAATGTCGAAATTTAAAATGTCATTAATAACTCACCCTCATGGTTTTCCAATTCTCTGAGACCTTCTATTATCTTCTGAATACAAATGAGGATATTTTAGATTCAATCATCATTTAAAGTCCATAAAAACAAAAAAAAAAACTTCCTCAAAACAGACAATATGCCTTCAGTGGCATATAGTCAAAAATAGGGTGATGCAGGTACAGCATCACATGAGGTACAGGTGAATTGGGTAGGCTAAATTGTCTGTAGTGTATGAGTGTGTGTGTGGATGTTTCCCAGAGATTGGCTGGAAGAGCATCCGCTGCATGATAAGTTGGCGGTTCATTCCGCTGTGGCGACCGCGGGTTAATAAAGGGACAAAGCTGAAAAGAAAATGAATGAATAAACAGAAATATCAGAGAGCTCTCGGATTTAGTCTGAAGTATCTTAATTTGTGTTCTGAAGATTTGTGAATGAATGTTGGGTTTGGAATGACAAAAGGATGACTAATGGCATTTTTCTCTTTAAGTGATAGTCATTCATTCATTTTCTTAGTCCCTTTATTAATCCTGGGTCGCTACAGCGGAATGAACCGCCAACTTATCCATCAAGTTTTTACAAGCGGATGCCCTTCCAGCCGCAACCCATCTCTGGGAAACACACACACACTCATTCACACTTATACCTTTATGAGTTTCTTTCTTCTGTTGAACACATAAGAAGATGTTTTAATGAAAGCGAAAAACCTGTAACCATTGACATCAAAAGTAGGAAAAACACATACTATAGAAGTTATTGATTTCCATCATTTTTTAAAATATCTTTTTTGTGTCCAACGGATGAAAGAAACTCGAAAGATTAAAAAAAAAACTAAAGTGTGAGTAAATGAAGGATTATTTTTGGCCGAACTTAAAGCTCACGTGTAATCTTTTGAACTAAACTTAATTAAATTCATCTTAAATGTAAGTAATTCTGTTCATATGTCTTTTTTGCAGTTTTAGTGGTACTAAAGTAAACGACAACGTCTGTCTGCTGAGTTAATGTGCATAGCTGCGCTCCAGGTTGTCTGTATGCGCAGAAAGATGTCATCACGGTGAAAACTTCATGTACAGTAAGTCACTCAACAGCTTGATTGGTGTATATTAAAATGAATGACTTTTCTCAACTTTATGAGGCAGTGTGTAATGTACCTCAGCTCGTTTGTAGCTTTAATTCTCCCCTCAATTCAGTGTGAGGACTTCAGGGATGGCTGCATATTTCAGTGGAGACATTTGAGTGCTGGAAAAATGAATTCTTCTTAAGTGCTTTGCTGTGTTGGTCACCAACCTTAAAAGATATCCATAAAACCCAATTCCCAACAGGGTCTAAAATATGATTTATGAAACCCTACTTATTAGCGTGTCTCACTTTAAAATGAATTAGAACTGTTCTTACTTTCTTAAAGCAGCAGTGGCTTCTTTCTGCATAGAATGGAGGCTTGTAATTTTGACAAGTTTACTAATCACCGGCTCCAATGCAGGTTTTGTTGATGGGCCAAAGTCGAGAAACATTTTTCATCATCATTCATTCATTCATTCATTTTCTTTCGGCTTAGTCCTTTATTTATCAGGGGTCGCCACAGCGGAATGAACTGCTAACTATTTCAGCGTATGTTTTACACTGCGCATAGCCTTCCAGCCACAACCCAGTACTGGGAAACACCCATATACTCTCACATTCACACACACTCATACACCACGGGCATTCACCTAAAGCGCATGTCTTTGGACTGTGGGGGAAACCGAAGCACCCGGAGAAAACCCACACCAACATGGGGAAAACATGCAAACTCCACAAAGAAATGCCAACTGGCCCAGCCTGGACTCGAACCAGCGACCTTCTTGCTGTGAGGTGACAATGCTAACCACTAAGAGACCGTGCCGCCTTTTTTCATCATCATTTTAGGTAAAAAAAAGATTCGGAGCGAAAACATATTGACTTATATATTTTTATTGTGACTTTAGACCTCAAGATCATTGTAATAATAGTTTAAATAACAACAAATTTGTCAGGCATATTAGTTTGATGACATTTTCAAATACTCCATGTAAGGTCCAAACCCTAAATGCTAACTAATAAAACCCAAAAGAGTAATTTATACTAATGTTAAGTCTTTATACGTTGCCACTGTCCTTAAAACCATTATCCTTTACCCATATGTCAGCAAGTTTTATAAAAATGTAAAATATAATTACATTTACAACATTCCCTTAATTTTTTATATATATATATTTTAATAAGTCCTGGTTTGGTATATAAATACACCTTTTACACCGAATGACTATGGTACATAATTTCACCAATATTTTGACAATTTAATTTCACAAAAATTATTCGAGACACAAAACAAATCTGTTGTTGTCATCGTCATTTAAAGGCCATAGACTATAACAAAGCAAACTATATTAATGGACGCCTTCTTATTGTAGTTGCAAGACAGACTGACTAGAGTCTGTATGGTCTTAATACAAGCCTAGTGTTACTTAATGACAGTTTCTGATGATCTATAATTGCAGTATCACATAAATGGAAGTAGAAAATTTGTATGTCTGTTTCTTGCTATTGTACAATTCATTACGATAATTGGTTTGATGTCCAACAGCCTGATTGTTTGCGAATTAGAGCAAAACAAGTCGTCAAAACTAACCTAAGGTGATGTCTCAGATTTTTTGGTGGATCTAATATGAGTTGATCCTTTGTTTTTATTGTCGTTTTCGTTATTGTGAGAAACTACTTACAATAAACACCAGTTTGTCAGACATCGCGCTATGGAAATACACTGCACGTCATGTGACTAAACCAAAGCACATCATTGGCTAAAGGTCTTCTCTTTCCAAAAAAATATCAATTGTTGGTCTTAAAGAAACAGTGGCAGGGAAATGAACATATCATGCTTCCACATGGTAACCCCATGCGGTAGAGGGTTCAGATCACTGTAAGACCCACATCATTGCAGTAATATATAACAACAAATTTGTCAGGCATATTAGTTTGATGACATTTTCAAATACTCCATTTAAGGACCAAACCCAAAATACTAACTAATAAAACCCAAAAGAGTAATTTATCCTAATGTTAAGTTTTTATATGTTGCCACTGTCCCTAAAACCATTATCCTTTACCCATTTGTCAGCAAGGTTTGTATTATTTAAAATATAGTGAAATTTTCAACGTTCCCTTAATTTTATATATATATATATATATATATATATATATATATATATATATATATATATATATAATAAGTCCTGGTTTGGTATATAAATACACCTGTTACACCGAATGAATATGGTACATAATTTCACCAATGTTTTGACAATTTAATTTCACAAAAATTATTCGAGACACAAAACAAATCTGTTGTTGTCATCGTCATTTAAAGGCCATAGACTATAACAAAGCAAACTATATTAATGGACGCCTTCTTATTGTAGTTGCAAGACAGACTGACTAGAGTCTGTATGGTCTTAATACAAGCCTAGTGTTACTTAATGACAGTTTCTGATGATCTATAATTGCAGTATCACATAAATGGAAGTAGAAAATTGGTATGTCTGTTTCTTGCTATTGTACAATTCATTACGATAATTGGTTTGATGTCCAACAGCCTGATTGTTTGCGAATTAGAGCAAAACACCTGGACTCGGGCTCAGAAATCTAACAGGACACTTATAGGTCTTTATTTTGTTGGTGGAGGAGATGAATCCCTCCAGTCTTTTTGTTGATTCGAATCAAAAGCGAAACAGGGCAAGCTCGCAAAAGCGTTTATCCTGCACAGAAGGGCTGTAAATGTTTTATTTAAAATGCCCGAGCTGAAAAATCGCAAAGGAGCACCAGTTTGTTTTGGCGTGTGTGGTTTGTTCCATTCTCCTGTGGCTGCAGACTACTGGTCTACTGCCGGTCCTTTATTGACTGAATCTCTCACTGTGAGGAGGGGAAAAAACGACTTTGTATTATAACCGTATGGAGGGGGAAAAAAATGTTGGCAGCGGTTTTTATACAGCACACTTTTTAAAAAAGAGAGACGGTCCTGACCACAAGTCATAAACCATACTTTATTTAAACTGGCGCTCACCCATTATTTGTTCATAGGGCTTTCTGTCTCACAGAAATAATGTTCCAGCGCTTTCGGTTTTTAGGGGAGGGGCATGAGGACTTGGATAAACTGTTGCCAGGTGTTGTTGCCATGACATTCCATTATGCCATTCCATGTTGCTTTGATCGAATCAGAGGTGTGAATATTCAGAAAATATGTTTGATGATTGTCTGTGCTACTTTTCAGATCCATCAGCAATACTTTACAATAAGGTCACATTCATTAATATGAGCAATATATTGTAACACTGATCTTTGTGAATGCTAGTTAATAACTAGGGTGTCTGCAGGGTCTTAAAAAGTCTTAAAATATTTAAAATTAAATTCAGTATAAGTCTTAAATTCACAGAAATAATGTATTGTAGGTCTTAAATCATTTTAATCAGGTCTTAATTTTAAAAGTTGACAAAGTTAACCAATCAGGCCCACACCCATCCAATCAACAACAATCTCTCTAATATATATATTAAAGTTTTTTATTGCAAAAGAGAGGATTTCACAACAGCTGTTTCACAACATTTTACGGCATTCGTTTAATAAAATTATCTAATCAGGAAAAGAAAAATTTCTATTAAAAACACTTACACAATTCCTCATGATAATAACAGCAATATATCCCTTAACATAATCTTCCATTTACACAAAAACTATTTACAGAAGATCGTGTGAGTGGACATAATATTTATAAATATATAGGCATAAAACTTAAGGTTTTATAGCAGTAACGCATTAGTTATGCTGCTTTCATTTGGACCTAAAGCAAACAAATATATATTTTGGATTATCCGTGTACTTTTCTTCATAATAAATATACTTTTAACAATGTTAAACTTTTCATTTAAAAAAAGAAACATTATGTTGACAAAAGTATATACAACCAAAGTTTTCTTGTTTTGACACACAAAAATATGTGGTTAAGAAATAAATACATTTGTTTTTTTCCAATTGCATTTGATTCAACTGGGCCATTACCAAAAATCCCTAGTGTTTTGCCCCATAGTCTGAGATCTCATGCATAATGGTCTTAAAAACTTTTACATTTGACTTGATGAAACCTGCAGAAACCCTGATAACAGAAATACACTGCTCAGCTTTAGTTCATGTTATCTCAAACACATGAAGGAACATTTTCAGATGAAACATTTTTTATTTTTAATCGTTGGTTATTTTATTCTGCAGATTTGTGTTTGTTCTGATAATGTATTATTTCTTAGCACCAATTTCCAAGAGTTTTTTTTTTCACTCAGCCTCAGACATTTTAGGTCAGTGCAACTGATGTTTTTAAAAGTTGAGTACACGTCGGTGCCAATGGTGTAGTGGTTAGTGCATCGACACGTGGCACTCCTGTGTTCACGCTGACCTGAGTTCGATTCCCACCTCAAGGTCCTATGCTGATCCCTCCCCTGTCTCCATGCTTTCCTGTCTATACTGTCCTATCAATTAAAGGTGAAAAAAAATTGAGTACATGAGAAAAAACGAAAGGAAATAAGGATTGTTTTTTTTTGTTTGTTTGTTTACTCAACTTCAGGCATTCCAGTTCTGCAGACAAAAAATGTTCAGTTGGCACAACTTTAAAGTTTTGTACAAGAGTAGTTCACCTCTCCAGAAAACTAATTTAAAAGATCTTATTTTAACCCAACTAACTGTTTTTTGTATTACTGACAAATAATTGTAGGTCAGTGCAGCTGATGTTTTCAAAGTTGAGTGAAGAAGAAAAAATGAAAGGAAATAAGGATTATGTTTTGTTGTTGTTGTTCTACTGACTTAAATTTCTTTACAGTGCAGGATAATACAGTCAGGCTAGGAGCTAAAGAAGCACTATAGAATAGAAAATCTGGAGAATTTATTAATGTAATGCCAAAACGGTGTCCATAGCTGCCAAAAATCATCTGACTTTTGATATATGTCATAGGTGAGTTTCTCGAGTGGGAATAGCATACATACATTTGACAATCACGTTTTAAAGTAGGGTACCTGAGGAGATGACCACAATAAAAGTACCAAGTTCTTTGCCAGATAAATCGAAATTAAAACAATTGCGTCCTTTGATTTGAATAATGTACTAACATATTTTAAATTAAAGATATATTTTGGCCCAAAATGAAAATGTACACACTGATTACTTACCTTGAATTGGTTCCAGATCTTTACTGAAATACTATTGAAATCAGTAACTACTGGTTTGCAACATGGGCTTACATTTGTGTTCGACAGAAGAAGTGATAGAAATGATAGAAATGTATTTAACAAGTTTATTCACTCAATAAGTGTGTACTTTTTATTCATGTTTCGGTTTTTGAACATTAGAATGGTTTAAGATTATGTTTTCTGAGCAAAAACATTATCAGTTAATAAATAATTATTAGCTAAATAATCACCATAGAATAGAAATAAGGAGAAGTTATTAATGTAATGGCAAAAAGGTGTCCAGAGCTGCAAAATCATCTGACTTTTGAAGTATGAGTTTCTCGAGTGGAAATAGCGTACATCCTTGAGACAACCACATTTTAAAGGAGGTACCTGAGGAGATGACCACAATAGAAGTATACATTTTTTGCCGGATAAACTAAGATTAAAAACCAATGCAACCTTGGATTTGAATAATTTACAAATACATTTTAGATTTAACAAATATTTTGCCCCAAAACTAAAATTTGCACACGATTACTTACCTTGAATTGGTTCCTGATCTTTACTGAAATACTATTGAAATCAGTAACTACTGGTTTGCAACATGGGCTTACATTTGTGTGCAACTGAAGAAAGAATGTTAACGTGGAGAACAAGTAAACCATGACAGAATTTTCACTTTTGGGTCAACTATCTCTTTAACATTAAGAAGATGAATTAATATTAGTCATTTTTACTTCAAGCAGTCAGCAAACAGAAGCGTATTTAACACGTTTATTCACAGAATATGTGTACATTTTTATTCCTGTGTCGTGTCAGTTTTTGTAGAATGGCTTAGGTTTATATTGTTTTCTGAGATAATAAAGATCATTGTCATTCATTTTGACCATAAGATACAGAAGACAGAAAAACAAGAATCATTCATTAAAAGACTTAATCTAAGGATAAAAAAGCAAACATTAATTGTCCATTTAAATCTTTATACAGATTTCTAATAAATAAAACATCTTGATATAATTAAAACATTAAAGCTCTTGATAAAAATACATTTTAATCTCTAAAAAAATCACTTTTTTATTCACTTTATTCTTTAAAATATTCCACACAAAAAAAGGTCAGAATAAGTATTAATAGCCATATGACTTTTTATTTTCACAAAAAATTGGAGTTACACATGAACTTAAATTTAATACTCTTTGCTTTGTATATAAGCAAACCATGACATAATTTTCACGTCTTTTAACTCTTTTAACATTAAGGTGAATTAATATTGTTGATTTTTAGTTTAAGTAGTCAACAAATAGAAATGTAATTAACAAGTTTATTCACAGAATAAGTGTAAATCTTTATTCAAGTGTCAAAATGTCTGTACATTAGAATGTGCCTGGTTTAGGTTTATATTCTTTTCTGAGCAAAAAATTAGCATTGTTCTTAGTTTTGACCTTGAGATACAGAAGACAGAAAAACAAGAATCTTTCAATAAAAACCCAATCTAAGAATAAAAAAGCAAACATTAATTTTCCATTTAAATCTTTATACAGATTTCAAATAAATAAAAACTCTAGATACACATAAAACATTAAACCACTAGATAAAATATATTTTAATCACTTTAACATGACCTTTTATTATTTTAAATAGTCCAAAAAGAAAAGATCAGAAAAAGTATTGTTTGCTTATTTGACTTTTTATTTTCACAAGAGTTAAATTTACACATAGACATGAATTTAAAACTCTTTACTTTGTATATAAGCAATCCATGACATAATTATCATGTCCTCCATCTCATTTAAGGTCATTTTTACTTTAAGTAGTCAACAAATAGAAATGTATTTAAAAAGTTTATTCACAGAATAAGTGTAAATCTTTATTCAGGTGTCAAAGTTTCTGTACATTAGATTGTGCCTGGTTTAAGTTTATATTATTTTCTGAGCAAAAAAAAAAAAAGATCATTGTTGTTAATTTTGACCTTGTGATACAGAAGACAGAAAAACAATAATATTTCAATAACAGATTCAATGTGAGGACAAAAATCAAACATTAATTGTCCATTTAAATGTCAAATAAATAAAACCCTCTAGATAAAAATACATTTTAATTACATTTTTAAATGTGTGATGGAAATTTCTAATACTGATGGTTTATATTGATATTATAGATTGATTAAGAATTTGCTAAATTTGTAAAAACAAAACAAATGCATTATAATCATTGGGTTATTACAGCCATGGATAATCTACTGGTTGTTTAAGAGTTAAGGAGCTGTAGAGAAATTATCATCTAAAACATAGTAACATTGTCTTTTGAGCCAATCCTTGGGATCCTTTTGCTCACAGATGGTGATAAGTAAAGCTGAAGTAAATCGTTGTGATTCATTAACATGCACTGTTTTAAACACATTTTAAACTTGTTAAACTCATTCTTGATCACATTTGATGATGGTTGATGATCACAGAGAGCTGAACAGATCTTTTAATCCCAGTTGCTTTGCACACGTCCTGTCTTGTTGATATGATTATACGTGTTAGTATGAAGACATGTTAACACGTGGCTGTCAATCAATTCAGTGGGCAGGGAAACTGCACTCCTACATTACGTTGCGGTTGGCCTAAAAATGGGAGGGATTTGGATCCTTTTTTTAACATCAGGAACGTCGTAATATTGTCTTAATATTACTTAATATGACTGTGGACACACTATAGCTTCTGTCCAAACAGCTTTAAAAAGATGATTTTCATCATAGGTGCCCTTTAAAATGTACACTTTGTGAACAGAAAATAATTTGCCATTACATATGATCTTTTATTCTTGTAAATATTCCAAAAAGAAAAGGTCTGAATAAGTATTTAACATTTTTAACTTGTTATTTTCACAGAAGTTACTTAAAACATCAAGGTTGAATTTAGACACAAACGTAATGAACTTAATATGCTTTTATTTGTATGTAAAATTATTTAATTCTGATTCATAAACTTAAATGAATTCAAACCCTAACCCTAACCCAAGAATTCAAATATTTAACTTATCAGTCAAAAAACAAGGCGCAAGTGAAATTCCTCTGCATCCACATTAGCAGCATCATCGAAAACCTGGCAACAGTTGCCATTAGTAACACCAGTGAACTCCACCCCTTTTCTCTTCTCATGCAGAGAGAAGACAAGTCCATCACGTAATGCTGTTTGTTAAAGCTCTCCAACTCGGAGCGCTGGCCCGAACGACCCTCTCCTGACAGCTTCCTCATTACCTTTTAATGTATTCATGCATATTCCTCCTCGCTGGTAAGGCCGTCTTGTGTAATGAGAGGAAACAGCGAGCCGCTCTGTGCTTGGGATCACGCAATCCTCCCTTCATTTCGATTAACAAAACAAGTTGCGGACGGCAGGATCTCCAGGGTATCGGCAGCTGAATTTCCTGCAATATGACAGAGAGAATATTGGCGCGTCAGTGGGACACCTCAGCGACTCTGGGAGACGCTATCATTATGTGTGTTGGCAATCACCAGAGCTGAATTTTGTGGCGGAAAATGAGGGAGGCCATGTCAGCCTCGCTAGCGTGTTGTGAGTGGCCTGAAATGCATCCGCTATGAGAGTGGCATTCTGTTTACCGCAGCAGGGGGCAAACATGAGAGCCCGGGCATCGACGGTGAAATGAACAAAATACATACATTACAACTTCAGCGCTCTTCCTTCTGGAAACATAAAAGAAGCTGATTTCAATATAAATAGAACGGAGAGCGTGTCTTTACATCTACTTTGATTGTCACTTTTCAAGCCGTAAAATACCCAGAGGCCTTTCCGTGGCCCCGCTCGCATGTCAATGCTAATTTTCCCCCGTGTTGCCAAGGGAAACACATTGGGGAGCCTTGATTTTTCCTCCTCCGGTCATCGAGCCGGCGTCTTTTCTTCTCAGACAGCTCGCCTGAAATATCTCTCTATGTTGGACAATCAAAAACAGGAGAACATCTCGAATCAGCTTCTCGGAATCAACAATGATGTACAGTATTCATTTTGGCTGATAAAAAGCATCCCGCTGTGTCTTTCTGGAGAGGTAATTTCTCAGAGTGCCCGTATTGTGAGCGAGAGCCCATTGTGATACTTACACAAATTCGAGCGAATCAGTCTCACAGTTTTGATAGGAGTGACATCGGTCCGTTTAAGAACTCAGGAGGGCGTAATCTGAAAAAGGCTAATTCAATACAAGTTGCCAGACAGCCACTTTGGGGTACCAGATATTTGGAGCTGCTGTCAGATGCATACAGCTGTTTGCTAGTCTGTAAATGACCCGTCTCAGTCTCTCTGGCCTGTCTCTGACTGACACATTGTGCTGGATAACTGCCGGTGCCGCATCTCGTCCAGCATGTGGTTACGTCCTCAGCTACTGCACTCACCTATTCAGAGGTTACTACGGGTCAGGATTTCAGTGGCGTAGTTTCGCTCATTCTCCTTTTGTTTGCTGTCTCTCAAAAGACGTAGGTTTAGGTCTGGAGATGTTGTTTTTAGAGTTTCAGCAATGCTAGTTTCTCTTCTAAACATTTCCTGCAAGTATTGTATGTAAATATCACCGTGATGGGAAACTTGGAGATTTGTGTGTGCAGCTGCACAATGCTAATGGATATAATTATATATTTGAATTGGAGAGATAGCAGAGCTGATGAGAAAAGCAGTGGGGGTCCAAAACTCTGAGAACAACAGGGGAAATTTCTTCTTTAATGCAACATTTTTAATTGCTTATTATATAGTCAGCATAAAGGAAATTGTGTCTTTTGTGCAAAGTTGTTAGTAGCGAGATGCAAGTCTTAAATATAGATCTGTTTTTATGATGTATCTTTTTTTAAATCCCAAAGTTTTATGATTTAAACATAAATAATAAATAACATAAACAGTGGCGCAGTGGGTAGCACAATCGCCTCACAGCAAGAAGGATATTGGTCCGAGCCCCGGCTGAGTCAGTTGGCATTTCTGTGTGAAGTTTGCATGTTCTTCCTGTGTTGGCGTGGGTTTCCTCTGGTGCTCCGGTTTCCCCCACAGTCCAAAAACATGGGGTACAGGTAAATTGGGTAAGCTGAATTGTCCGTATAGTGTATGTGTGTGAATGGATGTTTCCCAGTGATGGGTTGCAGCTGGAATGGCATCCGCTGCATAAAATATGCAGATTAATAAAAGGACTAAGCCGAAAAGAAAATTAATGAATGAGTAACATTAATAAATGAATAAAAATATTAAAAGATCTTTAATTTGTCAGATTTAACCCTTTAACTAACCCACAAAGAATAAAATGATTGGATTGCATTTCTTAACTCTTAATGTCGCTAGTTAACACACTCTGTGATTTTTTTTTCAGCACATCACATACTTTCTAAAATATCAATCTCTACCAAATGGAAGATGTGTTGGTTTATGGTATGAGTACCAAAGTTAATGCTATAAAAATTTTAAAATATGTTGTGTAAGACCAATTTATTAAAAAAACATTCAAAATAAAACATTTTTGACACTAAATCATCTTCATTTTTTGAAGTATGCTGTAAAATATTTCAGTTTCTCATTTAACATGTTTTTTCATTTTTTTTTTTTTACAATAAAACCAAAATCAAGTGTAGTAGTGCAAAAGGATTATGTTTGATATATTTTTTTTGTAAACCAACAATGCAATGTTATTCTTTAAATGACTTTAACAGTTATCATTTAAAACAGTAAAAACATCGTAAACTGTTTGGTAGAGCAGTCATTAAGGAACTCGCTTTAAATATGATTTTCATTCTATTTAATTGATTTTTAAAACGTAGACTTTAATGCATAATTTAAATGTTATCTTTTATATAATGGTGTGATTAGTAAATCATCTTTCCTTTTTCTTCATCTTAAATTTCCAATTTAATAGCAATGGATCACAAAGGTTCAATCCCAATTCTACTACCTTACTCTTGCCCCTACCTCTTGTTTTGGGCCTTCACGTGAAGGCGTAGGAGTGTCCCAATTCTCTTTAGCTTGAAGGTGTAGGGCTACGGGGAAGGGCTATATAGCCCTTGAAATAGATTTTTCAGGACCATACTCAAAACCAAGGGGTACAAAAATTTCCCAGAATACACCATCTACAATGGGAGCATGGCTGCACACGGAAGTCAGGAGATGCACAAATTAGTATTTTTTTTGTCATCATTACAAATTCATTAAAGTAGCTCATACTGGCATAATATTCATACTGGCATTTGTGTTTTCTGTCATGCTTTAAAAAAAAACAATAAAAAAGCTGAATTTCACAATCTATGATCCATAATATTAGCTCCTGTATAGCAGTCCCAAAACATACAGTACCTACACATCTGACACTCGAATACCCTGTCAGAAAATGCTGGTGACCAGGAATGAGCTTTTACAGTGTCTGCTATAATGTTAATATTACTTTGTGTGTTTACATGGATGAATATGGCCACAGTGTAAATGCCCATTACAGTTACGATCTTATTGCCTCATTATATTGTTATGATAACATAATATATGCCATCAGTAATTTCCTGAAGATAAATGCCAAAAAATAACGCAACTGACATAACTACAGCAGTCGCGATCGTCTGATCTCATATGAAGCAAAAGATTGCGATGACATATGATAGCATGTGCAGGTGCTGTAGTGGTGTCCGTTTTCTTAGGGGTAAATTTTGAAGCCCTTCCTCTTCATACTCTGTTTCAAGGGGAAGGGGAAGGAGTTGGGGTACAAAAATAGAATTGGGATTGGGCCAAAGTCGATTAATCAATACAAAAATGACAAAAGACCCAGACTTTGTATAAGATGTCATTTATATTTATTTATGCAAAAACAATTGTGTATTTATTAATTTTTACAGAATTTTAAAAATCCTAAACTCTCAAATTTCAATGCTAAAACCAAAGAAGATAAATACATATATAATTTTCCTTTGTTAAAAGCTTAGATTCTACATTGTTTTCAACATGCAGCTTATCAAATGCAAACAACGTAAATAAGGTGGCTGAACTGAGAGGGCAGAGCGAGCAAGGAAAGACCAAAATGACAGGGAGTTTAGTGCCGAATCCTTTTAGTCGACCACTGACACATGAATGAGGGGAGAGTGAGAGAAAGAGAGAAAAAAGTAGACAGCCAATTTGGGAGTAATGCAACTAAAAACAGACAAGTGTAATTTCATCCATCTGGACAGATGTGTAAAAGCGCTCCTCAGAACATTCCCCATGATTCCCCCTGATTGATCTTCCCCCGGACTGAAACACCTATTATTAGCCACGAGCCTAATAGCACCAGGATGGCTTGCTGCTCTCCCAGAGGCCAATTCTCTGGTCATATCTCACTCACTGCAGCTGGAGAAACCCAACAGAGAGAAAGAGAGAGAGAGAGAGAGATAGACGACAGGATGTGTGGATGAAGTCCTTCATAGTCTGTCAATAGAATTCTGCGGCAGAAGTGTCGAGAAAAACAATTACATTCATGCAGGTTTTCATTGTTGTGGAGCATTCATACTCCCACCTGATTATATGCAGTGAGGTGATGCATATGTGCGATGTGGAAACAAAACTATAGAACTGCTTGTGCACAATCATTCAAGCTAAATATTCAAATGACTTCATTATTTACTGATTCCCAGAGATAAACATGAAAGAGTATTTTTAGCTAAAACTACAGTCCATTGTGACTTATATGATGGATATCAGCATTTATGTACACTGTAAAAAGTGATTACACTCTAAAAAATATTGTTGAGATCAAACAAAAAAAAATAAGGCAACAGTTTGCATCAATATATTTAAGTTACGACAACATCTAACAAAATGAAGTTCAGACAACAAACTTTATTATGTTAGCCAAATGACCTTTTCTTCTTTAATCAGCAGCATTTGAAATAGCATAAACGCCATTTAAGTTGAGTACTCAAAAGTTAAGTAGATTCAACTAGTGTTTTTAATTAAAACTGAAAACAAATCCGGTGTTATGTACTTAATTACATGCAAGTTTTCAAGTTTAGAACCTCAAATAAATGAAGTAGCTGAAATTGTTTTCAAATGTACAGTTCATTTAATTGCTTGCAAGAAATACATTTAACAACAACATTTTTGTTTTCCAGTAATTGTTTATTTGTTTTAAACCACAGATTTTCTTTATTTTACTAAACAAAAATATGTACTGTCCAATATAAACAGTAAGAAAAATAACAAAACACATGAGTGTGTGGACTTTAAAATACGAAACAACTCCATTAGTGTGGAAAAAATGAGTTCGACCCAATCGACCCAATTTCTTTGGGTTGCAACAATTTAAATATTGTTTTATACTAATTGACAGATATATTTACCTTTAAATTAGCCACATTTTTAAGTTGATGTAATTATCAATATTTTCCTGTTTTGAAAACAATAATATTATTCTGGCAACTTAAAAAGTTGTAATCTAATGAGCAATTTAGAATTTTTAAGTTACAACAATGTTTTAAACTGTGTTTAGTGGTAACAGACCTCTTGATTTTTTTTTAGAGTGTACTTCAGAAAAAGAAGTAAACCCATTCACTTAAATGTAACAAATTGATCTTGATAAAATTTAAGTAATTACATTTTTAAATATCTTTGCACATAGTTCATCAACTTAATAATTTTAAGTCAATGGATTTACTCCATTCTTTAAAGTCAACTAATCACCTTTACTATAGGTAGTGGCTGGGCGATTTGGTCTAAAATCACAATCTCAATTAATTAAACATTTTAACTTGATTACGATTAAAGAATGATTATTTTATGTATTTATTTTATGTGTTTGCCCTCATAGTTTACTGATAAGTTTTGTACAGTAAATATGTTTACATATTTCAGTCAGAGATTTTTAATGTAGGTTGCATTGCTCGAGTTTAAAATAATTTATTATTAAATTAAAATGCACATTGCCTAAAACTGCTTGCGCTACATATTGTTGTGACGTGTACTGTAGCAAAGACTATAGACCAGGGGTCACCAATCTCGGTTCTGGAGGGCCGGTATCCCTGCAGGGTTTAGCTCCAACTTGCTTCAACACACCTGCCTGGATGTTTCAAGTATACCTAGTAAGACCTTGATTAGCTTGTTCAGGTGTGTTTGATTAGGGTTGGGGCTAAAATCTGCAGGACACCGGCCCTCCAGGAACAAGTTTGGTGACCACTGCTATAGACAAAGAGCATAGAAGCACCAAGAGGCGACACTCTGTTGCTATTTGTGAAACAGCCACTAGATGCTGCTAGTGTCATGCGGCATCCATTTTGGAATGAAAATTCCAATAGGAAAACAGCACGGATAACTAACAATAGAAAGAATTAATTAAAATATTGAGTTAAATGAGTACATCCCCTTTGAAAAGTAACATTTTAAAACAATATCCCAATGAAAACAGACAATTTCTAAAATGTTAACAAGCCTAAGTTTAATGCATCTGATATCTAAAATATCTGTTTCTCATATAACATAAAAGTAAGGTTAACAAAATAAGTCAATTATTATTATTATTATTATTATTATTATTATTATTATTATTATTTTGTCTAAAAAGGAGTATTCCCAACAAAAACTACATTATCTGGTAGTTTGTATGGCCTTCCTGATTTTTAATGACAGCATTAATAAAAATATATACAAAAAATTTTATATAGATAAATTTGGAGAAAGTAGCTTTTTACGTTAAAACTTTATTAGCCTTTTTTAAAAGACAACACTGAAAAAATACTATGCACAATTATATAATACTCCAACAAAAAGTAATCTGTTATCAACATCCCATTTTGAAAGTCATGTTAATTTGATTTAACATGTCAGTAGTAATGTGTATTATGCCATTGCGTAAACTATTAAATTAAAGTAATTTCACGTAAAAGTGACAGTTTAAGGAAAGATTAATATATTAGACATTAAGTCTGTAAAATAAACTTTTAAAAGTGCTGGTGATCACCAATCTATGATTTTAAGAGTTACATTGTCGACTTTTAGGTTGCATTTTAGCTTTTGATGAGCATTTCAGCTGTTTGCCATCGCGACAGCAATAAAATCCAGTGAACGGCCGATCGATTTCACTCCAGAATGGCGGAATCGCTGGCCACTGCTGTTGCAATGGAACGTTCTATTGAGTGTCGCCTCTTGGTGATTCTAAACTCTTTGCTATAGAATACAAAAGACATGTCACTCGTATTGTTTTGAATGGAGAAAAGTGTAACGGTCAAATAAAGCCCGGGCTAATAAAGCCCGCCTTCTAGTACAAGAGCCAATCATCGATCAGTATATACTGACAATACTTCGGGGGAGGGGCTTAGATCTGATGTTAGTTTTTAGATTTTATGTGATTCGAACATTTAGAAATAAAACTTTTGAGACAGTTGTTTTGTAGTTTTATTGGTGATTGCTAAAATAAAATTTAATTATAAGCTTGGCAAGTAGTTTTGGAGAATTTGATGTTTCCCCATTCAGACAGAAAGCCCGAGCATACTGCCCGAGAGGGGTTTCAAAGATGGCTGCTGAGTGAAATGACTTGACTTAAAGGGACTTTGACTGTAGTTAAATTTTTTGGAGAGGTGCGCGGGTATGCGAAGGCTGCCCTGGACCGTAAGCGGGCGCTTTGCAGAAGTATAAAATAAGAATAGTATAATAAGTGTAAATCATAATATAATAAGTATACATTTGCCTTAACAGAGCAGGGTCACCTGACTCCACACATGGTACACTGTAAAACCCAACAGTCCACTTTATCGAATGAAATGACTTTAGTTAACTCAAAATTTAATTCTACTCATTTGAAACTCTGTTTTGAAGGTAATGAGTTAATTAAATACCTAATTACTTTAGCTTAAATGGAGTAAGTTCACAGTGCTCGTTTTTTAACTCAAATTGTTTGTAGCTATCGGAATCCTTAAACTGTTTGAGTTGCCTTCACTTATTGGGTTTTACAGTACTCAGTTGGTTTGAGTTGTCTTCATTTATTGGATTTTACTGTGCTCAAAATGCTTCGTTTATTCAAATGGATTAAGTTCACAGCACTCATTAGGATTAGTTTTTGAACTTAAATGGTTTGTTGCAATCGGTTTCCTCAAATGCTTTGAGTTACCTTAACTCTTTGGGTTTTCAGTTTAGGGAAAGTAATTGAAAAAATTTACTTGAAAAAATTAGATCGATTATAGGTTTTGAATGTCAATTTCAATTACTTAATGATTAATCACCCAGCCCTACCTTTAGCGAGTCATCAAAATATAAAGAGTCGAATCAAAATGAATACTTGTGGCTCATGATGATACATCAAGGTCTCATAAAGTAAAACTGAGCATTATTTACAATATTATTAACTTTACTGCACATCTTGACAAACGATCCTAACCACATATATGACAGTCTGATAGTCACTTCTTGATGCGAAGTGATGTATATCGACTATTGGGAATTTGTAACGTCAGCATTGCAGGTTAAGATTGCACATACGAATGTATTTTTACTGTTTTATGTAGATTGCACTATAAGATAAGCATATGTACCCTTTTGATGCACAATATAACATGCGTCTTTCCACTTCATTGTACACAAACAGTGTCAGCTAATGAGTTTGCATCTGCACATACATCATTATAAAAGAAGATATTCACACTCTGGACTGCTATAAGTGGTTAATTTATTTTGACACAATATATTGTTTCAACATTGAAATCGCAATGTGCTCATTTGCAATAGTCACATTGCAGGAAATGCATTGAGTCTGAATTAGTTGACCAGGAGCTACAGAACACATGTGATTTGTAGAGTCACTGCTACTTTTAACCATAATAGAGTGAAAGTTTATCATTTGCATTTGTTTTTAAGGCCTGTGACTGAGCATTTCAAACATCTAAAAAATTTGGGCACAGGAAATTACGATGTTTGGAGGTGGCCTAGACTGCAGCTCTGTGCAAGATGTCATGTGCCCAACTGAGCCTGGTTTCTCTCAAGGTTTTTATCCTTCACTTTTGCCAATAGGTGAAGTGTTTTCCTCGCCGCTGTTCCCAAAGGCTTGCAAAGTTCGAGACCTGTAGAGCTGCGCATTAATGGATTTGCTCTTCAGTGTTTGGACTCTCAGCTGTGAATATTATACCACACTGAACTGAGCTAAACTGAACTAAACTTAAACTCTGAAAACTGGACTGACACTGTTTCAAATCACTATAATCTTTTATGTGAAGCTGCTTTGACAAAATCTACATTGTAAAAGCGCTATAGAAATAAAGGTGAATTGAACTGGATTAATTTCATTTAACTATTTGTACGATTAACACTAGTTTGTTATTTTACATTTGATCTGAAATAATGCTTCAAAAACTTTAAATCTAAGTCTAAATATCTGAATTTCAAACCAAAAACAAGATTTTTTATGTACCCCACTGGCAACATCAGCTTGTTTTAGGCAGAAAAATAGCACTTAATTTTCACCTTTTTCTTCTGAAAGTGAAAACAAAACAATATTTTACTTGATCTAAGAATTTTTAGACATTTGGACTAGAAATGAGACAAAAACTAGTGTAAATAACAAATATTTTGCGTTGTGCTTATTCAATTTCTGTACCTGAATGCTGTTAGATGTTCAAATAGAGCTAGTCAAACCATCTGATGAACCTGTATTCATATCTCAGTATATTTACAGATTTTTCCAATATCGTGCAGCCCTATTGTGTACTATGTCTTTTTTACTTTACAAATTGGGTGAGGTTTGGGGACATGACTCTTTGTAAAATTACTCATTTTCAAATTAATGAATTGTATGAATTACACTTTTTTTGCCAACACGTTAAACGGTTATAATTTCTTGTGAGTTCAGGCTACTTTAAGGACCATTTTCCTAGACTGTGGAATAAATTTAATCAGAGAAATGTTAGGTTTCTTGCAGTCATTTTGCTTTATAAGAATGCAATATATCATGAGGAGCCACAGGTATTAATTTGGTTTGGTCTTTATCTGTTTTTTGGACTCTCAAAGTGCAGATGACGGTGGATGTGCATTAAAAAAAACACTAAAGAGCATTGTTTAAGCTAAAAATGTTCTAATGAGAAAAAGTCACCTACATCCTGCAAATATAGGTTTAATTTAACTATCTCTTTATTTAGTTTAAACCAAATTTGAAAATCTCTCAAAGAAAAGTCACTGTCACAGCTGTGAAACATCAAACGATGCTGGTTTTGCCTGAATAGTCAGAAGGGTTTTGGGTACAAACGCTCGCCTTCTTCTTCTTTCTATGTTGGCTTTTGGAAAAGAAGGAAAGCAGTTGAGGCAAGCTGAGGATTGACAGCTCGCCACCCCTGCTAACTGCCATTCAAACCACCACATGTCCCGGTTTGGTGTGATCAGATCCATTTTGATCCAGATCCAAGCTCAAACAACGTTCCCACTGTCCTTCATCTTTGCAGTTCTATATGGAGATGATTTTTAAGCTCTACACACAAATATAGCTTGCATAAAAACATACCTGCACCTCTATAATTTGAATGCCAGTTTTCATGTAGCACATGGAAAGCTGTTGCCTATTGCATGTTTTGTGCGGATTGTCCTGTTGAATTATTTCACTGTATTTTCAGCATTCCTGTGAAAACCCTCTCCTTCCATTGATTGAATGGGCTGCTTGGTTTAATGCATTTCCAAGAGGAGTTATCACTGTGATTGCCGCCATTTGTTTTGGTAAAATTGGAAAAGCCCAAAACCCTTCAACTGAAAAGGCTGTTAAAGTTTATGAAAATAAATGCTAAGGGGATTTTTTTCGGCTTATAATGAGCTTAAACAACATTTGTTTAGATGATCTTATGAATAAATTCACAGAATTAGTGGGGCACAGATGAAAAGAGATTTTTATGCTTCATAACAATAAATGTTACAGCTTATTTTTGTCCATACATTAGTGTGTCCTTTAAAAAAAATTACTATTTTACTGTGATTTATAAAATACTCCCACTTAAATCTCAGTCAGTTTTATAATGGTTTATACACCAACAACTTTTGTCAGCCATATTTAGAACAAGCATAATCTGATGACTATTAAAACACTTTAAAACCTTTACATACGTATTAATAAAATAATAAATTAATTATTTTGCTTTTAAAATACATTGAAAAAATATTCGAAGGTGATTTCTTGGATTTACTAGAATTCTTTAAGTTAAGGGGTTGTAAACAATTTATTTGGGCTGAATTTAAATTAACAAATTAAGTTGAGAATTACAAAACTTAATGTGTTTGTTTAAATTCGACACGTTTTTAACAATTTTGCACAAATCATTTTCATGTGTACTTTGCCTTATATTCTAGTTGTTTTATCTATTTGTCAGCAAGTTTTTAATCAATTTAAATATAATATAATGTAGCAAATATTTAGTCTTATTTCTTTATATGTTTGACTTAAGTACACATGAGAACGTTTATTATTAAGTGGCACTTATTTTCTATTTGAAATATGGATTTTTCCTCTTTTTTAATTCCCTCAAATCTACATTAACATAAATTATCATCTGCCTGAAATGTGAAATAAATGGATAAGGTGTTGTCCACCATTAACCTTAGAGTCATTAATTTGTCACTACTATGCAAATATATAGCCAAAATCCTGAGACTAATGTTTTTGTACCATACACTCACTTGAATAGTGTGTAATAAAACACACAAGCCCTCACTTATAACTTAATGTATAATAGACTTTCTGTTTCATACATTAGAGTTGAATTTGCTGCACATATTTCAGCAAATTGACCACCTTTAAATAGCCTAATATGACTAAATTAAACAGCTTGTGTTTTAAGTATTAATTTTTGGCGAGCAGCCCATTCTTTGGCTTCAGTGGTGTAACTGTGCAGTCTTTATATCTCCCGCAGAACCTTTTGTGAGGGAATTTCATCAACTTGAAGCTGGAAGTTTGTAGTTTCAGGTAGTCTTTGTATTTTTCGCTCGTCATTTGTGATTATTAAGCCATGAACATGAGCTTGAGAAACGCACACGGCTCCTGCAGACTGGTTTTCATGTGAACCATGGCAGGAGAATGAATGTAGTAGGCGCGAGGCGGTTCTCCAGGTGTGACTTTTTTTCTCTGGTGTTTTTACGCCTCATCAAACTCACTGTTCTTGAGTTTCAGGCAAACAATTATTGTCCATGCTTCATTGTTTGTGCCACTTCCTCACCTGACCTCAGGAAATTCAGATCAGGGAAACTTCTCCTTAAATCACACGCAACATCAGCCCACCAAACGCCAGCAGAAATACCATGAGCTATGCGTAATATTAATAAAAAAATCTCTTATTAGGAATTACATTATTATTGTTGTATTGTTGTTGATGTTGTAGCGCGCTTTAATTCTCGGCCTTAGCCCAAAAAAAATCTAATACAAGCACACAATTACGCGAATACAAATGCAGTGTTTTGTTGTATGCATACATGATTAACACACAAAGAAACCGTAACCATGGGTCCCTCCAATCAGATTAGCTGGACCAGCTTCAATCAAAGATCAAAATCTATCAGAGCCAGCTAATAGCAATGATTATAAATAATGGCTATGGGTGGATAAATAGTTCTGGCAAATGTACGGCGGGACGGCAATGTTCAGACAATGCATTCAAGGCATTCAGTCCAGATATATAGACTACATGTTTTACATGCATTAATAAGCGAAATGAAGCAGGACCGTCGGGGTAAACCACCTGCCCATGCAAAGATTTAAATGCGAAATACAATGCTTAGAACAGGAATTTCTGACTCACGTAAATCTTAATATAATCATTTATTTAACTTGTTTTATAGATCAAACGGAATCAAAAAAGCAAAAGATGCTTTGCATGTGAAAAAATAAACGAATGTGGTTCTGATTAAGTGTTTTCATACGCAAGATATTATTATTATTATTATTCATTCGTTCATTTTCTTTTCGGCTTAGTCCCTTTATTAATCAGGGGTCACCACAGCGGAATGACCTGCCAACTTATCCAGCATTTGTTTTACACAGCAAATGCCCTTCCAGCCGCAACAAAACACAAGGAAATATTATTATTGTTATTATTGTTGTTGTTATCATTATTATTTTTTTGTTATTAGTATTATTAATAATAATATAACCTTTATTTTACCAGGAAAGAAACATTGAGAATAAAATCTTTTACAAGAGCGTCCTGGCCAAGATTAGGCAGTATACATGTCACATGTGTCTAACAGACAACAAACAAAAAGCAATTAACAGTTAATATGAGTCACACATTGACATGCAAAATATTCAAAACATCTACAAGCCTGTGTTTTAATTTCTGAATCATTTATACTTTTTTTAAAGCATTTAGTGAAATTAATTCTTTAAACTGCAACTTTGCTTTATTCCATGCAAAAGGTGCTGCGTATCTATTAGTATTAAAGTTGTTTTCAGCACACTTTAAATTGTTTATAATGCAAATTTTCTTTTTATTTCGATATCAGTTGCATATAATAATAATTTACTACTATTACTATTATTATTAAATGATTGAAATAATAGTTGTAAATTAATGTAACATTTTTATGTGATTATTCTACCCATTATATAAAGCAGTAAGTCTTAGTCCGTTGTTTGTCATACATCTGTCAGTTTAACATTTACAGACTACTGTCGCACATGAAAATAACTGGCATGCAGATCTCCTGCTGTTAATATTTACGCGTTCTCCCGTTTTGGTGAGCAATGACAACTCGTACTGTTGCTTATCAAAATTATGATTATATGGTTGTCTTCTTGCAAGTCTCGTAAACTTGTCTTTTTTTCTCCTGTGAAATGTCTGGACAGGGAGTATTGGTTATTCGCGCATCTTCAACAAGGTCTGTTTTCCGCGCGCTTGTTTACTAAATGCGCCTGTTGTGGTCGGCCACTGCACGCCCAAATAACAATAAAGCATGTGTCTGTCATGACACGTAAACCCTCTATTCGTTGGGTGTGTTTTCAAACTGTCATAACAAGCAATATTCTGACAAACCCCTCCTCGAAACTTTATGGATTTCAAGTTAATAAATATTATCAATGCGATGCGAATGACAAGCCACTTGTCGCAATGATTAAGAATTACTTTAGCAGGCTTTGCATAGTGATTATTTTATTTTTGTGAGAGTGTAATGAATGTGCAAATTTTTCAATTCACCTTCAAAAATATATTAGCAGCGCTATTGTAAACAGTAATACGTGCACAAATATCGCAGTGTGATATGCAAAGAAGAACAAATTACACTTTGCTTTACATTTAGAATGTATTGAAAATGCGTAATTATCTCCGGTGCACATCAGGAGCCCATTACATTTGCAAGTGTTAGATTCAAAGCCTCAGAACGAAAATTTACTAAATGAAAGGGGACTCGGCGCAAGGAAAAAAGTGTATCTTTGTTTGTCCCTCTTTGTTTACCGCGGGATTTTTTTCATTTTACTAATTCATTTCAATGGCTTTCAAACTGGAAAATGGAAATGTTGCTCTTGCCCTCTATTTCAGCTGCCGCGTCCTGGCAACAGAGCAATTTTCTATCATCAGGGATAAACGGCATCGAACAGTACATTCGGATAAAAAAGCCTGTGATTGCTGGCCTTCCTGTCTGTCATCTCTCTAGAAAATCCTCTCCCCCAGACCTGAGCCGTGTGCTGTCAGAGCTAATAATGTCTTCTATTAAGTCGAAAAAGAACCCCGAAAAATCCCACTGTTCTCAATTGTACAACATTCTCAAAAGATAAAAGATATTTCAGCGGAGCCACCTTCATTTAGATGAACTGAAAATTAATGCTCATAAGAGGCAACGTGCGTTTCTGCGCTGGCCGCAATTTTCTATTGAACACTGAAGTATCCTTTTAGGCCTGTGTACTACCCCGTCTTATGTTCTTATTTTCTAGAGATAAACAAACTTCTTTGTTGTGCGTTGGGATAAAATATTTAATGCAATGCGTCAAAGGACACAAAGATGATGCTCTCTGCGGCATTAGGCCTCATGCTAATTTGTTATGCTATATATATGCTTCAATCCTAAAATCGTGATTAATATTAAAGTAAAAACACATTAATAAGCCCAGCAGTTACTAAATGAGGCCAATGCTTGGTTGCATTTCGCGTTTTGATAATTTTCAGCGGTGGAAAATGTCAATATTTATAATAATCACGCGACTATTTTATAATAATTTATATTTTCTGTCATTCATCTTAAAATAAATGTTATTTATTGACATAGATGGATCCACTAAGAACCTCAAACATCCACGAAATCTTTTAATTTCATATGAGGTTATTTTGTAGTGGGTGAAAAGGGGTTCTGTGGATTATTAAAATGTTTTTCACACTGAAAAAAACGCCATTAATATACTGCAAAAAACCTTTTTTGGTTCATCTTGGCAGCTTTGTTTATTGTTATAGAGTGTTGATTTTCTGTCTGTTGTCATTTTTAATCGGATGCAGACAATCTTTATTGGCTTTTAAGATATTTTTTTTCCAAGATTGGCTCCCAATCAAATCTGAATAAGTTTACTGGCTCAGATTAATAATCAATTAATTAATCGTAAAATAAAATGCATGCTTTAATACGTGCATTAAATAAGGGAGGGGTCTGGTGGTATTTGTTATCCTCTCTTGATTTCTATTGTAGTGATCTCGTGCAGAATACCGACAGCTGCGCGTGCTATCCATCTGCCTTCGCTTTGCCTCGCCACTTCCTCTGCTCAGCAGCCATGGAAATCCGTCGACGCCTGCGTGTCTGTGTGCAGCCGGTGGGCTTGAGTTCGGGGAGAGCAGGCACATTTATCCGCCTCTGCTGAAATTGCAGCGCTGTGTACAATCCGAGCCGGTCAGTAGGTCTGTTCGGGCCACTGGCAAAAACTGTGCGCTTCAGAATGAAGGTGAATCGAACAAGTTGCATGTAAAGGCTCAGATAAGGCTGCATGGATGCACTCGAGCGCCGGCATGTCCACACAGATCCCCTTTTTCCTCTTGGTTTTTGACAGATTTGTAATTTGATGCTAATGGGTTTACATGCATGCTTTGCTATTAGCCTGCATTACTAAAATAATAATAATAATAATCATCATCCTCATGAACAATTATTTAAAAAAGCATCTATACCAAATAGTTTGTATTTGGTAAAATTATACGCATTTTATTACCGAAATTACATTAAAAATATTATTAAAATATTTGTAGTTTTTAAAATCTAATGCAATAATTTCGTAGTTGTATATTATTATTTTCATTTCCTAAAACGCAACACAATTCAAAGTCCTTTAGCAATATGTAAATTCTTTGGGTTTTAAATGACACACACTTCCTGTGGTCAAGATAGGCTGAAACAGATTCACTTGCCCGCTGCAACATGTTGTCAGCTTGTATCAAATTATTTATAGATCAGTCCCTGGATGAAATAGCCATTCTATATTTATTTCCTAATTGCCAAACTGTCAGCGCAGGTAAAGGAAGCCATTTTAAAGGTAGCAAACCATAAAATCTCGATCAATTAAGCACTTAAAATGCCAGCAGTAAAGCATAATTGGAAGATTTGTTTGTACCATGGCAAGGCTATTACAGAATATGTATCTGGTTTCGATCTCTCTTGCTTGACAAAAAAAAATCACACATGCAGCAGCAGCGGCATATAATCGATCAAACTCCTGGTCACGAATGTGAACTCATTTGAAATGTTCCTTTAAACAAAATATGACAGCTTTTTATCATATTCAGAAAATAACATTACAACATGCATGCTTTTAGGATTATTTCTTCCTTCAAACAATCGATCTAATGCTCCACGTTTACTCTTACCTGCTGCAATACTTTTAATCTCCGAGTGTTCGATATCTTGTAGGAATCCAAAAGCTTTCCGAGCGACCAGCTGCCTTTCTGTCTCTCCCAAGTTCAGTCCACCATGGAAAATGGTTATCTACGGCGCTTGTGCACTCTTAAATCCGGCAAAGTAAATAACATCCCTGGTAATAATAGCAAGGTACGCAGTTCTTGTTACAGAAAGGGAGAAAATTGAAACTAAATGCTGCATTTAGGGCTACCATTTTTGATAAGAGGATAATTGAGGCGACACTGGTGTATAATTAGCGGATAATTTATGCTATATCCACTTTTAATCCACCTCCCAAAATAAACAAGGTCCATAATCATTACAGACGAATTGTTCTTAATTTTATAGCGCCAGTCTGAATACAGTGTAACGGATAATCAAAGAGGATTTGGATATAACTGATTGCGACCATAATTGCTTTTTCATTACCGTTTAAAGTAAATGTATGCCATATCATGAGGAAACTCGTTGTCTATAAAATAAAAATTGAGTGAAATGAGAATGAAGAAAGCCTTGCAGTTGTAGGGTATATTTACATCGTGGTTTATAATGTGATCGCTATTTGCCAAACCACAAACTGCACTCGTAATTTGCATATATTTTCAACTGTGACTGGCTCGTGATTACTACATGGAAAGGCTGTCACTAACCCGGGCCTTTCAGTGACTGGGGCTTAATTAAACCAAACCATATCTGGCGTGTTTATTAGTTCACGTGAATCCTCCCTGAGGAAGGTTAAAGCTTTAATGTTTTAGACTACTTTTTTGTAACCTATAAACCAAACTTTTATGCATGTGTGATTTCATGTGCATTGTTAATATCATTTTACTCTTGTGGTTAAAGATTTTTTTAAATACACTAAGAGATTAAATTTCGATATAAATGTATTTGTTTAATTCTACATGTGGCTGTAAATCGCTATCATATATTCTTCCAAAGTCGATTCGGTTCGTGTGGTTTGCAGAATGAGCGATTTTTGGCACCTCCACTGCTTAATGCGAACCACGCGATTAATTATTTAAATGGCAGCGCGCGACATTGTCTCCGGAGTCGTATGTCTGAGTGGGAATTTTGTGAATATCGCAGGGATATCCCGGCATTATTATTCTCCACATGGTTATGGCTACGGTGGGAGCTGTTAAGGTAGGTTAACTCACTGTGAAGTCTTAGCTAAAGCAGAGAACTGATGACGTTAGGTTGAATGACCAATCGGAAGGCGCTGCCCTTTGGAGACAAACCATTTTACTTGTAGTGGCTGCATCAAGTCTGGAAGCAAGGACTCAAATTTAACAGAATCCACCTTAAAATCTCTGCATTTACTCAAGCCCACCTTCCACCATACCGCGTGAGAATTACAGGACAAAAAAAGGATAAATTGTGGAGGTAATAACGCAATATCTCCTAACCAAGGAGAGAAAGAAACGAACACAGCGAAAGGACTCATTTGGACTTCTGAGATAGGGGGTAAGTGCTCTCAAAGCAGAAAATTTGATGATGACCATGACTACGATGGCTGACGGTCTGGAGGCTCAAGACTCGTCAAAATCTGCTTTCATGGAGTTTGGACAGCAATCGCACTCACAACAGAGCTCCCCGTCGATGGCCGCCAGCCATTATCCGCTCCACTGTCTCCATTCCGGCTCCCATCATCATCATCAGCACGACAGCTCTCCGTACTCCGGCTCGAACTCATATAACAGGTCGCTACCTTACTCTTATGTGAGCCATCCGCACCACAGTCCGTACCTGCCGTCCTACCACAGTAACGCCAGCGGAACACAGACCAGGTTAGACGCCACAGGTAAGCGTATTTACATGCGTAAAACAAAGCTCTGTTTTCCTGTTGAACTAGCAGTATCCTTCGTCGGTAAAATGTAGCGACGAGGTTTTTATTTAAGACACCTTAGCCGCTCCATTTTGTTCTCGCTTTTTTCCCCCGTCGTATGTCAGCAAGAACGGTGTTCTCCTCAAAATGATTTATTGCGTTCCGTCAGTGATTCTACCCACCATTGCAAATTATAATTAGCATCTAATTGTGTCTGTCTCGACATGTCAGTACACGTAGTTTTCTAAATTTGACACACAATGTAGCTAAGTGCTTGAAAGGACATTACAAATGTTTTTTTTTTGTCACTAAATAATTTTGTATACTAAATATTTATGTGCGAGATTAATTCCACATTATTAACCCTTTTCAGAACAGCAGAAAACAACAGTGATTGAAAACGGTGAAATACGTTTCAACGGAAAAGGCAAAAAGATAAGAAAACCAAGGACGATTTATTCCAGTTTGCAGCTTCAGGCATTAAATCACCGTTTCCAGCAGACTCAATACCTGGCATTACCGGAGCGCGCGGAGCTGGCTGCCTCACTCGGGCTCACACAGACGCAGGTGAGATGTGAACTCATTTGCATAAATAATTATTAATGCCTGATATTCCTTGTTAATGATAGACTTTTTTGTACGGATTTTTGCCTTGACTTGACTCCTCCTTTACATTGCAGTTAAGCAACCTAATATTTTCATTTGTCTTTCAGGTAAAGATATGGTTTCAAAACAAAAGGTCCAAGTTCAAGAAGCTGTTGAAACAAGGCGGTAACCCTCACGAGACGGACACTTTGCCTGGCTCTATCGCCCTGTCCCCGCGCTCTCCAGCCATTCCTCCTATCTGGGACGTCTCAGCCTCCTCCAAAGGAGTAAACATGTCTGCTAACAGCTACATGCCCGGCTATTCACACTGGTACTCGTCACCTCATCAGGACGCCATGCAGAGATAGGCAACTATAGCCTTGTTTTAGGCCATAGGCCTTGATGTTGACATGCTGACTTCGCCCAGTTCACGTGCGCTAGGACGCACAATGTCATCGGTTTAACATCCCTAATAGAGACATTGCTAGTCTATTAAGGGGACGTTTTTTGAAGGATGAAGACACACGGCGTGTCAATGGTCGACAATGGAACTATCTGACAGAAGCATCTGAAACGATGATTAAAAAACTGTTCTCACGTCCGACTGTAATCAAACACGCATTGCCGACATGAAATTGGGACAGGAAGCGAATCGTTTTGTCACATCACACGCGCACGCACGCGCATGAGTCGCATTTGAAAACGAACTCAAACCTCCTTCGTAGATGTTTTCTGATCATGCAAAAGCAAGCAATTTGATTGTAAATATGTTGTCCGATTTTAGTTGTTAAAACTTTTTATGTTTTGTCATAAATGGAGTAAACCATGACTTCAAGTAACGTGTCGTGTTCATTTTTAAAAAAGAAATAATGAAAGACATGCCCCATTAATCAATTATGTATTAGATTATGCAACACAGGCTATTACTTTTTAAAATATCTCAAATTAAGACCTATGGACGACTTGCACAGTAATATGCAAATAATCACCTTATGACATTTCTCTTCTGCTGGAAAGATATCTAAAGCAATAACGAAATGGCTTACCCGAGCTGGTGGTTTCTCAAAGTGTTTTCCTACAGAATAGAGCCGCATCTTGTCCATCTTGTCATTCTCGAGCTCAATTATTAAGGTATTGACAAAATGTTTTTCCCCTTTCTCTCTGCCTTGATCTGCAAGACGCTGAATGCCTTTCGCCACAGGATCGATCCTGAACAAAGCATCCAGCTGCAGTCTCGTTCAATATGAAGGAGATATTTGGGACAATTTATGGGTTTTATCCAAGAGAGGGTTTTTTTCCATTCTCATAAATGCAGACATAATTAGGGTAATTTTTGATGTAGCCCGCTGATTACAGCGTTTTTACCGTCAAAGATAATTACCTGTAATTTTCTACCACTTTTAATACTAAAAGGCATCTTTATTTGGATTTGAAGTGGCAAAGACGAAACAAAAGATGAAATTATTCGGTTATTCATGTACAAATTGCCGAGGAGAGTGAACGCTTGGGATATTATCTAAAATTACAATGTTGAATGGAGAGACGAGAAGCCCCTGCAGCTGTCAAATCGTGGATGCCCCAGCCGCAGAGAATGGGGCTTGATTTTCTGAAAAGGTTCCCTCATCAACGGATTGGGATGATTCATTTAAATGTTTGCTCTGCATATAGGAGCACAACATATATCTTGAAATAAGAATCAAAAACACGTTGTCATTGGTGTTAGCAATATGCAAAACCAAAATAAAGCGACTGTTTTTATAACCTAAAATAAAACAGATACATCTTATTTAGAAGAAGCACAACTGGATAATCGAAAATAAAATGTGTTTGTCAGAGTTAAGGCCCTTATACAAATATAGCCTCCCAGACAGACAAACAGACATGATTAGACACACATCCGTGGATATACAGAAATGCACAACGCTGACTACTGAGAACTAAGACCAAGAAGCTAAGAATAAAATACATAAATGTATGTGCGTATGTGTAAAACACAGAGATAAAACATCATGACCGGTTTACTAGCATTCCTGTTTCACACGATTTTCTGTAAAATTGCCTGCCTTCCCCAACAACTCGAACTGCAGATCATAACAGTACCCACCCATCAGCGACACTCAGATCAGCCAACAACAAAACAACATGGTAACAGAACAACACTTACCTTGGATTAGTTTAACGTCGAAATCCATGCTTTCAGTGTTTCAATAAAGATAGCGTTGTGAAAGCGGACGGTCCTGTGTATACCGCTTGTGTAGAGTAAGCAAATCCAGGTGTGAAAGTGTTTGCACACCCCGACACCTCTTATATATTGCCTGCAAAATTAGCCGTTATTACTGTCACTGTTTAGTGATGGTGAGCCAGGGAAAAAACCTTCTGCAATCAAGAACCAGGCGCATCTTTGCAAATTATAGATAATTGTAAATGTCCAGATTATGATAATGGAGCTAATCCTGGTGGAAGTATAATTATTGTTGAGTGTTACAGTTGAGGGTGTCCAGTAAAGCTAACTGTCATTATTTATACGCGGTTTGCAGTGAATTCGTTGAGTGGAAAATGTTCAGTTGGAATTTAACAAGGCTCTCGATATAATGGCATGGGATATAGCGTGTTTGTGTGTGTGAATCAGAAAGCAAGGCAAAGTTAGAGCTGATATGGCGTTTGTGTGTGTGAAGGCTGCGTCTGCGTGCGTACGCGAGCGCTTGTAGGTTGGGGGCTATAAACAAAATGCGTATAAATACATAGGATTTCATCTTGACTTTTCTATTGGGTGTATTTGTCAAGTTGTCTTAATAGGCCTATTTAATTAGGCTTTCAAATATATATGATCAGAAAAGTAATTGTTTTAAACATGGGAAATGCTATCTCTGTGTGGGCTCTGTGGGAATATTTTCAGCCATATTCTCAGTCGTATTTTTGCTGATTAACCTGTATAGGCCTGTTCATTTTGAACTTGTGTGGAAATTTATTTTCCCATAGTTTAGACTATCAATTTTAATTTTAAGTTATTTTACCTGAATATGTGAGATTTCTTTACATAATAATAATGTGCAGCAAATTATTAAATGTTTCAGCGAAATTCAGCCAGTGTGTTTATATGACAATATAACACTAATAATAACAATGATAATATAGAGCATACCAGTTTGCGATATAAAGCCGCATAACTAGTTTTGTACAGCTAAAATTAATAATTGAAAGCCGATGAAACTGGAAGTGTTGCACATTAAATTTAGTTTAATGTTCAAGTTTTAAAATACGGCAAAAAATAATAATAATAATAAACGTAATTTTTATTTTATTTAGCTTATTCAATAACATTAGTAGTCGAACTACGGAGTCAAAAAACAGATATGCCCTGCAGCAGGTAGCCTTTTTCACGTTTTTTGTGGTAGTCAGCTGTAGAAATGTCAGCACTAGTTTTAATGAGATGTTCAGCATTTTTCCAGGAGGAGGATCTGTCAGGGCTGGGCTGTGGTCGCTGGAGCCGGTTTGCCCCCACAGGCATGCGGACTGCCTCAGATCTGCGCGCCGTCCCTTCGCCTCCTCACTACAATTCAAAGCTGCTAATTGTAAGGAACACAAAGACAGCAAGGCAGAGCGCACTGTTTGCCAGACCAAATTTTTCGTTCTTTGGGGTGGTTTTAATCAAGCTAGATAAAATGTGCAGTCCTACTGAAAGAAACGCACACAATTAAATCTTGTTTGGATTTAACCAATCATAATAATAGTAATAATAATATCCAAATGTTAAATATTTAATAAATTAAGGATGTTTAACAAGTCAAATAATGTTTTTCTTTCTTGTAATTTAATTATGGGATAGCTTTTTTTGTATCTGCATTTCAAATTTAACGCACAACACATGATCTCAAAATGTTAAAATGATGATCGAATAAAAAATGATGATCGAATAAAATGATGGTTTTCTTCAAATTCCTTTGGAGATTTGTTTTTTGCAACCTTCAAATCCTTTTACTAACCAAACAAATCGCATAAATAAGCCATCTACCGTGCATTGCTCTGGGTGTCTTAATTTAAAAAAGACAAAATGTTTGATAATCAAAGTAAAACACATTTATTTGGGGTTGTCCTTAATGTTTTGGCACATCGTCGGATGTACGCGTTGAGGTCAAAATTCAAGGCACCATTCAGAGTGTTTGGGTCCATTGTCCATTTAAAACATTTAATAATTCTTCCAAATGCAATAAATTACATGCACACAATTTACACATTATACACGTTCTTCTAGGACTGCCATATCGATACATTGCATATTCCTCAAAAAGGTTGTTAACAACCAGTCCAATATACAACAAAAATAATAAACAATTTTCAGTACAACGTTCCTGATCCGAGTGCCAACGAGTGTAACGTGCCGGGTGCCTGAAGGTGAGAATTCATCGCCCCGGTAGAGGAATACCACGAAGAGCTCGCGCTTTCCAGAAACGTGGATGCCGCTGTGTTAATATTTTGCGGCTGATGGTGAGGTCTCTGAGGACCCTGTGAGTCCCAGACCGCGGGAGACTGCGGTGAGTTACACGCCATTGGGTCGCTGGAGCTGGGGCTGTGTTCTGGGGGCAGTTCGCCGTTTTTCATAATCTTCTTTAGTTTTGATCTTTTGTTCTGGAACCAGATTTTCACCTGCGATAAAGAAAAAGGGGTTATGAATTTCTGGGGAAAATCTCTGAGTAAAGTGTGTTGTCGAAAATTCTTCAAAGAAATGTCAACATTATTTTAACAGCTTGTGTTATATATATATATATATATATATATATATATATATATATATATATATATATATATATATATATATATATATGGCTATAAAAAGTCATGCATGCAAACGAATCTTAATGTTGCAGAATATTTAACATTATAATATTTAACCAACAATACAAATCTAGAGGTATAATTTTATGTTCAGCTTTAAACATAAAATAGATTGCAATAAAATATTCCAGGAAATTGTGCGAACCTGTGTCTGTGTGAGTCCCAGCGATGCGGCGAGCTCGGCTCTTTCTGGAAGCGCGAGGTATTGCGTGTTCTGAAACCTTCTCTGTAAAGCTGCGAGCTGGAAACTGGAGTAAATGGTTCGGGGCTTCCGGACTTTTTTGGGTTTTCCGTTGACCATCCTTACTTCGGGCTCGGCTGTTTCTTTTTCTGGCGAATAAAACAGAAATTAGATGAATACTTGAGAGTAGAAATGCGCCTTTGTTTGTAATAATTACCGTGATTTAAACTAAATATCACAGTGCTTAATAATCAGGTTTGATTTTTGTCACAACAAAAATTTCTCAAATCATTACGCATTTAATTTGCTCTAAAGTATAATCGTTTGATATTCCATATTCCGTGTATTTTTATTTTCAAATACCGACAGTGCGTAATGCACAATGCAGCAGTGTTTAATCCAAGTAGCCTAAGTATTTTTATTATAAGAAGTAACACACGTGTTATATAACATGTTAAATAATAATCTTCAACCACCACAACTATAATAATAATAATAACATGCTTAAAATAATTTTATATAACAACTAACCTTGCGGGCTCGGTTGTGATTGCACTCTGTTATATGTTCCTGCGTATTGGTGATACGCTGTGGAGTATGAGCCGTAATCAGGGTAGGATTTTGCAGAGTAATTTCCAGAAGATCCATTGACTCCGTGGTATTGGTACTGATAGGCATTAAGAGGTTTCCCATAGGAGCCCGAGTTCGGTGAACAATAGCCATGATGAACTCCTCCGGCAGGGCTGTAATAGCCAGAATCCGTGGCTGTGGACTCCGGTAGGGTTGGAGATTCCTGAGACGGATGATGCATCGTGGAGAGCTGAAAAGGGTTTTGAAAATCTGCAGGTTTAATACTCGGAATCCTTCTGTCGAATACTCCAGTCATAGTTTGGATAAGACGACGTAAAAAAAGGCAGTCTAACTCTATAGGGGTCCAAAGAGTCTACACTAACATTGTGCGTGCAAGCGTCAAGCGTCTCTCTTGAAGACTGCTTTAAGCCCCGCAGCAAAGACTTGGTTAAATCCTAAATTGCGCTGTTACGCACTGCAGGGAGGATCCAGTGCCATTGGCCAAGGAGCACAGCAGACAGGCAGTTACTCCCCAACTCGTTCAACCAGTTTCAGAAGAACAAAAAAACTTAATAGAGGTATTTATGGTATGTTTACAAACAAACTGAAAGGGAAATTGATTATTATTTGATAATCTATAAATCGCTCACCGGGCGAAAAAAGCGGACTGCTGTTTACATAAATATCCCGATATACTTCTCACCAGCAGGAATGTCTGATTCCTTAAATGTATTTGTAACACAATTCATATGTAATTACTTATATTTCTGTGTTTAGTTATATCCTCTTAGACGGCCTCAGGATTCAGTATTTTATAGTTTTCTGCTTTAATCCGCATTAGACTCTTCTTTTGTGTTTGTGTTGATGTTTACAATAATCTGCGTAGTTTTAAAACCACATATTTTGTTTAATTCAGACTAGAATAATCTATCATTAAAACTGTATTAAATAATCTCTATTTGTTTAGATTGTTATCATTGCAATTTGCAGCATGTATTTAAGGTTTATTTATGGCTGCAATGCATGAAAAAAGCGTTAAATATAGCACCTTGATTATTAAATACATAATAATGACACAGTAGCCAATGTGTACGGAGTAATATAAAAGCAATTTAGTTTATTTGTACTATTATTATTGCTAAATTTTAATAGATATCAGAGTCCAGCTAGCGTTCATTCATAGTCAGCAATAATGGTGAAACGGTGCCACCAAGTGGAGACGAGAAACAGTTAATCCTGTTGGTCAAACACATGGCTGCAATTAAGCAGTGCATTATGACTGGCCATAAATGATGAGAAAAATGTCAGACATAATTTACCAAGGGCGGTGGAGTGGTGTAATTTTAGCTCCTCATACAGATTGAACTGATCATATTTATCATGGACTAAAAACTCAACAAAACAGCGTGATTCTGTACAATATTGAATCATGTTTGACCGAGAATAACTGAACAAAAACAGTTTAAGACAGTATTTTACAAGCAGATACAAGTTTATACCTCTAGTTTACACAATAATAATTCTGTGGTTTATACAGTAGCAAAACTTCAGCTGCATATTTACTGCCTTTTTAAAATAAATTACATTGTTATTTCTCAAATGATACAAACTCTCACATCCAGACTCCAAAGCAACTTTTCTAAACTAAATGTGTCACTTTTTTGTTTTAAAAAACATGAAAACATGATTATTTAAAAACCTGAATCACAGAAATGTATTCAAATCATAAAAAATAAGCAATTAAATGATTCAGTGGATGGAAACAAAATGTGCAGAAATAAATAAATAAAGTTACATTTATTAAGTTAAATTAAATAAAAAATAATAATAATTAATCATGAATGAAATGTAAAATGAAAATGAAATATTTATTTATTAAGGAAAGAAAGAAAGAAAGAAAGAAAGAAAATAACTTTTAAACGTGCATAATCCTAACAAATAGAATTAAAACATGGGATTTACATATGCAAATCTCCCCAAAATACAAGAACAACAATAAATATTAATTAATAATCATTACATAAACAAAAGAGAGACCCTATACAGCATTCAATTAGTCAGATCAAAGAAAAATAGCAATTAAATGAATCAGTGGATGCAAACAAAACATGTGCAAAAATACATATAATAAAAAATAAAGTTAAATTTAATCATTTAAATTAAATAAAAAATTCATAATACATATCCATTATTAAAATAAATATTTGAATTTAATTCAAGAAAGAAAAGCAAAATAAAAATGAAACAGTTATTTATTAAAGAAAGAAAATATAATGAAACATGCATGATCCCCTACAAAAAGAAATAAAACATGGGATTTACATGTGCAAATCACCCCAAAATACAAGAATAACAATAAATAATAATTAATAATCATTGCATAAATAAAAGAGAGACCATATACAGCCAAAAAATACCTGGATCACAGATTCAATTATTCAGTCAGATCACAGAAAAATAGCAATTAAATGAATCAGTGGATGCAAACAAAACATGTGCAAAACTACAATGAATTAATAAGTTAAATAAAAAAAATCATAATGCATATCCATTATGAAATGAATAAATGATTAAAATGAAATCAACAAAGACATATCAAAATAAAAATGAAACATTTATATTATAAAGAAAGAAAATAAATTTAAACATGCATAATCCTAACAAGCCCCGGTTGTGTCAGTTGGCATTTCTGTGTGGAGTTTGCATGTTCTTCCTGTGTTGGCATGGGTTTCCTGTTTCCCCCACAGTCCAAAGTCATGCGGTACAGGTGAATTGGGTGAGCTAAATTGTCCGTAGTGTATGTGTGTAAATGAGAGTGTATGGGTGTTTCCCAGTGATGGATTGCAGCTGGAAGGGCATCCGCTGCGTAAAACATATGCTGGATAAGTTGTGGCTCATTCCACTGTGGGGACCCTGGATTATTAAAGGGACTAAGCCGAAAAGAAAATGAATGAATGAATAATCCTAACAAAAAGAAATATGTTGAAACCTCAACATACTGGAACAACAATACAAATTAAAGAATAATCATTCAATAAACAAAAGAGAGACCACAAACAGCCAAATAGAAATATGTTTGCTGTTTGTTCAAACTAGTTACTTGAAATTAGCTGAAACAACAGAATTATTGAGTTTTATTTTGGGATAACTTAAATGTTTTATGTTCAATCCACTTACATTTTTTAAAAAACGAATAATTTAACTTAATCCCTTCTTGTTGTCCCAACACAAATTGATTGTGTGAGCCCAACATTTTTACAGTATAAATATATATGTACACGCTCAGAAATAAAGGTACGCGAGCTGTCACTTGGATGGCATCTTTTCAAAAGGTACAACTTTGTACCTTAAAGGTCCACATTCAGTTTTGTTTACTCACAACTACTTGCACTTCAGACACAATGACTACAATCTGAATATTAAGCAAAATAACGTAAAATATTACAAACTACCATCATTGTAAAGATTAAAAACTATCGTGTTTAAAATTTTATCAAACAAACATCTTGCTCGTTATAAAGCATTTGGAATTTTTTTTTAAAATGTATTTTTAAAAATCAGAGGAAATGGATAATCATTTTGCCTTGATCAGTGTGTAGTTTCTGTGCAGTAAAGAAGTCCGCCAGTAGAGGGCAGCATTACACAGTAGCGTAAATATGGCTGCTTGCTGAACCATCGCTAACCATGTATATATGGTTGGATAATAAGAAGCTTACCACCACTAGGAGTTTGTCAGAGTCATTGGTAAAAGCAGTGTTGTCCTAGCCGGGCTCAACTTCTGTTCTAATGTCCCGCATCTGTCTTTAATAGGGTATATGCCGAAGCATGCTAATCGGACTTTTAATTTGCTGGTAATCTGGGTTAAGCGCTTCCTGTGAACTGTTTGCCAATGGAAAAATCTGCACGTTTAAGGTCTGTTTTCTTTAAAAATCAGCGATCTCCACTGGCTGAGTGATATCCGATATAAAGTGGGTTTCAGATTGTACAAGAAGCAGTGCATTAAATTACATTTTCCCCGCCATGTCTTTATAATATGAGCATTTAATTTACCCCAGTATATTCAATGGAGCTTCTGCGCTAGCCTGCCGATTCTGATGGGCGAGTGCGAGTAAAAGGCCTTTTGTCTCGTTTTACGCTTGAACAACTAAATGAATGCTAAAGTTTATTTAACCGAATGTATTTTATTTATATTACAACATCGATGCTGTAAAAGGAGCCGTATAAAATGGGGAAAAAAACACAATAACCGGTCAATGGAAGTTTATGAATATGGGAACAACACTAGCTCGGTATACCCAATTATATTAATCTGTCTCCATATTCTACTGCATCGCAGAGTATTAATCAGCATCAAAAATGTAAAAATATATATTTAATAAATTTAAATAATTTTTGTCTACAGCAGACCGCAACTCGCCGTGATGCAGATTCCCAAGTTTGTGTGCTCCAATGAGATGAGCCCTCTTCAGCGCTCACCATGACAACAAGACTCACAACAGTGACGTGGCATTGTAAAAATTTGCATCTGCATTCCTATAAAGCTCGTTGGTTCTCTCTCAGCGTAGTCAGTTCGCTCGGTGTTGGCTGTTTATACTTGACCAAGGTGAGTTCAATACCGTACGAGTGGAGCCACGCCAATCTCACAAACTCCGCTCCGTGAAGCTTCACTCGGGCCCGTCTGTGCTGTAGTTCCTTGCGGTTTGCGTACATAAACGCAATATTACGGAGAATATTACGTGTTTGTTGCTCGAAATGTGCCGCCGAGCAACACTGGCGCCCGGTTTTCTCGTGCACTCCCTGGGGCGAGGCGGCTTTTGAGCCCTAGGCAGGGAACAAACAAGCCCTGAGGACCCTCAGGGAAACACTGGAGGCCGGTAGTGGGACCTCACTGCGGGGAACATGGTGAATGGGAGTAGCGAGGCCCACTCATCGTCTATTTTAAACTATAGTTTCAAACTTTAGTTTACTATAGTTTAAAATAGAAACCGTGGTAACTGTTATGTTTTAACTGTATGTCTGGCTGTTGTAATGTTTTGCTTTGTTTTTCAGCAGAGTTGTAGAGCAAAGAAGGACAACAGTTGATGACAACCGCGGGTTATATTCACGAGCGCGCGCATTCAAGTGTTTCCGTGCTGTTTTTTAAAAGTTTATGTTGTTTAAATGAGTTTGCAGGTCAAACAAAATAAAGTATACTCTTTCTAAACACCTGTCTCTTGTTTTATTTGTTCTCTACAGCAATACACTGTCATATAAGTCTGTTGAATGCATTTGTATGCAACATGGTTTGACAATACAGTAGTGTAACAAATAAATAGTTGTTATAAGTCAACATTTAGTGTAGGTAATAAAAAGTTAATCAAAGATGTCCTGAGACATAAAGGTAATGGTATGGTTGTTTCATAACTGTATTTATTATTATTCTGTATGTTTAAAACCAGCAGATTTACTATATATTTAACATGTCATGAACTTACTGTTATTTAAAAATTTGCTCAATAAAATATCCTAAGACAAGAATGGGTGTTGTTTTGGTTTTATGTCAACCTACTGTAAGTTTTAGGTTGACTACAGCAGGTATAAGCTACCTACATCATAATATTGGTAGCCGGAAGTTTTTTTTATGACCCAAATCAAGTAAAATGTCTCTTACTCAAGTACTTAAAGCATGCAAAAGTCAAATTTAAGTATATAAAATACAGTTTCCAACAACAAAGTTTTGTCTTGTGAAAATGACCAGTGGGGTGGTGAGGAAAAAAGTTAATGTCAAGATATATATATATATATATATATATATATATATATATATATATATATATATATATATATATATATGTATATATATATATATATGTGTGTGTGTGTGTGTGTATATATATATATATATATATATATATATACATATATATATATATATATATATATATATATATATATATATATATATATATATATATATATATACATATATATATATATATATATATATACATATATATATATATATATATATATATATATATATATATATATATATATATATATATATATATATATATATATCTTGACATTAACTTTTTTCCTCACCACCCCACTGGTGAGGAATATATATATATATATATATAAACTATATATATAAAGGTGAGAAATGTTTGCGTTTCAAACTCCTATTTAAGACATATAGGTAAATTCATATAAGTACTGAAATATCCAATAGTATTTGACCTTTGTATAAGATTTTAGGTAGATCATAAGCCCAAATTATAAAATTATGATCGACTAATTGATTGATTCATTCATTCATTTATTCCTTCCTTCTACTTACATAAAAAATACTATACTATATATTTATTGTAAATAGAGTTTTTGAATTATACAGTTAATGAATCGGTTGTGGCAATTATATGATTGCAATGGTAATACAACAACTAAATGTATGCAAATTACTCATAAAATATCAAATACTTCTATAGTGATGCCTTCATTTGATTGTGATTTTTAGTTTAGGTTTGAGTGAATCATGAGTGAATACATGATGTATTAAAATGCGGTAAGTTCATAATAATATGTTTTCTACAGCTATGTTCTATTCTATTACAGTAAACCAGTTTACTAAAAACGAAAGAATACAGTATCCATTACAGTTTATCAGTTCACTAATTTACATATAAAACATATAGTAATACAGTAAAATACACTTTACTATAGTATGGTAATAAAAATACTAGTGTTTACTGTAAATTACTGTTGTTGTTGTTTTATGTGTGCAGTTTTGAAGTACAATTGCCTTTAGATATTATTAACTAAAAATAACACTGTATATATATATATATATATATATATATATATATATATATATATATACATACACACACACACACACACACCTCACACATCTATCTTTTAAATTCATACTTTTAATAGGAACCTATACAGTACTATATTTGTGCATATACATTAGATTAGTCAGTACTGAAGCCAAATCTGGAGTTTATCTAACAAAATAACTTGCTGAATTTAGAGGTTATACAAAAATAATAAATACAGTGTATGACCATGCAAGGTGACATTTCCCCCGCTGTTTGGCCAGACCAAAACAGAAAAGAGGATGTTACTGTACTTGTATTCTGTAAATCCTTCTGTTGATGGTATATGTAGACCATGTTGTGTGCAACTTTGTGTTGGTTGATGAACACCGTGTACACTGTTTTTGTGGGGAAAATACAGTCAAATATATTTGGTATTTGTGTGTTTTGTATAAAAAACAATATTCTGAAATATTTTACAATGCACTTATCTAGGCCTCTGTATTGTTTGTAGTAAGTGTAACACAACAAAAAAGGCTTACAGTAAGTCATTATGATGAATGGAGAAGAAGTCTCATCGTGTTTTACATGAAGCACATCGGTGATCAACTGGTTCTTATAAAAGTCTATTCAATTGATGGATTGTGTGTGCCATTTGAAAACAAAAACACCATTTTAAGAAGAAATCACATTGTTTTGAATGTAAAGTTTCATTTTGCGGGAGAATTTAAGTGTTTTGCCCAATATGTGTTTTTATTTATAGAGTTTTGACAAAACGAGACATGCTTTCAGAAAATGTGTGTAAACAATTGGGAAAAACTGTAAATATTTTCGGTTTCTACATGCAATTAGTGTTTACAGCGTACCTTTTACTTTATGTTCCTGTTATTTTCACCGTAGAACATTGTGTTGAATTGTAGATAAGTCTATAAAAGAGCAAAGAGTTTTAGATTTAGAGCAACAGTGTTTTCATGGTGTACCCAAATAATTTATTATTATGAAAGAAGTGTTTGCCATTTGATGCAAATGTTTCATTCTGCCATGTGTTTATGGCATTTTGAATGCAGAGTGACATTTTGAAGGAAATGTGAGGCAGTCAGGATTTTGTGTGTGCAGTTTTGAGAATTGTGTGAAGAGTTTTGAAAAAAGGGGACACTGTTTTAAAAAAGTGTGTAAGCAGTTGACAAAAAAAGTAATACCTCAAGGGTACATATTAGTACCTAAAAAGTACCAAATCAAATACACTTTTTTCCATCCCCAGGCAGAAAAAAAATCTTCAATAGGATTGAGGAATGGAGAATATGGAGAGAGATAAACAACTATAAATGTGAGTGGGCAGTGGATCAGTTATGAACCAAATGAGCTCTGATTTCTAAATTGCAGTTATGTGTGACATGTGGTTTCCAATGTGATGAGTTAGTATGTAAAGTAGGGCAACTGACTTTACCATTTGAATGACAACATGTTCCTCGTGAAAACAAGAGATTTTCTGCATGGAACTTGTGTCAAATGCAGAGAATTGTGTGTAGTGTTTTGAAAGATGTGTGTTTTAAACCTACAATTTGAATGTAAAGCAGGAATTGTGCTTGTAGTTTTGCAGAATTGGTTCAGGGGGTTGGTGCATCAGTTACATGTTGTAGTCATTGTGTTTGTAGTGGAAGTAATTGTATGTAAACAACTAAGAAAAACTAATAACTTTCAGTGCAATCAGACTATGAAACAATTAATAAATACACAATAGATGAATAAATACTAATAAATAACAGCTCAAATAAAAATATATTTAAAAAACAAATATATAAGCACAAACTTTTACATCGATATATCATTTTTAAAAATCTCTCCAAACAAACCCGGAAATGACGTAACGTGACGTGCCTTATTCAGGCATTATTAATTTAAATAACGGAGGTTTTCTAAGTACACAACGCTAACTCGAGCTAAATAGTTAAAATAAAACTAAATGCGACGCTCAGACAATTGTTGTAACGTGTTTTTGTGTAGTTTTTGGAGAGTCTGGTAAATCAGGCGCTCGAGCGGCGACGGGGGGAAGGGACGGACGGACGGGCCACTCGGAGCTCTCGTGCTCCAGCAACTCTGCGCGCTCACTTTAATCTTACTTTTCACCTCTGTATCGATGCTGTTTTGAAAGAAAACCCAGCTCTTCCGTTACCGCATGTGTTACGTGGCATCAGAAGACCCAAAAGTGTCGGCCCGGGATTGAATTTTGCTGCAGAAAGCGATTAAAATGTATCCCATTGGAGCAGCTGGTGGTAAGTGTTATTATGATTAGCGAGCATGCTAGCGACGAAATGCTAACCGAATACGTGTGGTGTTTTACAAATGAAATACATGCTGTAGTTTAACCGTCTGCAATTGCAGGTGGAATCAATGGTCAAAAGTATGTTAAAGCTTAACGTCATGTAGTCTTGTTTTCCTTTTTTGTCAGTGGTTTGTTTTGTAGGCCCATTGTTATTGTTAGCCTGCTAGCTAAGCTTGTTGACTTGCTGGCTTTTCAATTTACTGCAGCTGGTTAAACTCCTATGCACATCGGTCTTTAAATGTTAACGTGACGAACTTTCTTACTGTTTCAGGTGTTTAATTTTGTTTGCATTTCAGTGTTTGTGAGTTATTTGTTTTAAAGTTAATTTTCGACACCTTTTACGTTTGTAGTTTGCTACCTGTTCTCTCTAGCTAGACAGGTAACGTTAATGAAAGTTAGTAACTTATAGTTCTTGTTAAACATAACTTTGTAATGATATTTAAGTTTTAATAAATTTTTGGGGTCAATATGATGTATTTTCAATCTAAATATTCAACTAACTTTTAGCAAAGATATCAAGCTATATTATACAGGCTAATCAATAAACACAGGCTGGTTTTCTATACAAGTTTTACCACATATATTAGTAAGTAGTGTCGAGAATTACCTAATGAGTTTCAAAAACTTTAAGAAATAGGCAGTGACATTACAGGACATTGTGTTCCAAGTAATAAACTTTGTTGTTAACACTTTACAGTAAGGTGGCGTTTGGTTTACTGCATTCATTAACATGCATTCCTTAAGTCAAGACGTGCCACATTGTTATTTGCTTAAATTTACAAAAGTAGTTTTATATGCATAAATGCATGTGAAATGTCCACTTCATTTTTTTCAGATAACTTTCGTAAAAATAAAATCCCACAGTGTAACAAACAGGCTATACATTTTAAAATATAAAGCCACATACATACTCTAAACTATGCTAATTAAACTATATAATAATTCATGATAATGAAACTTAGGTCTGCATAATATATACTTTCAGCATCAAAATTGCAATGGGATTATTCGCAAATAGTCAGATTCAATAATTCATTTTTGATTTAGTTCCTTTATAAATCTGGGTTCGCCACAGCGGAGTGAACTGCCAACTTATCCAGCATTCGTTTTATGCAGCGGATGCCCTTTCAGCTGCAACATATCACTGGGAAACAACCATACACTTCCATTCACACACAGTCATACACTACAGACAATTTAGCTTACCCAATTCACATATACCACATGTATAAAGTGTCCATATACACTCATTTCTTTATTTAATTTGTCTATGCTTGTTGATTTGTTTCTTATATTTTATGCATATGCACAGCCCTACAGATTCATCCCAATCAACCTACAATGATATTTTTTTTTCAAATAGTTATTTAGCACATCTAGTTTAATTATATTTATATTACAATATGTATCGCAGAATAAAAAATCTAGCAATTTTAGATTTTTCTAATATTGTTCAGCCTTAACTTTAACTTTTCAGTGTGCTTTGATTGGTCCGATTTCACTAGATTTTTTTAATTTTAAGATCTGATATCTTGAATATTAGCAATAAATGTCACGTTAAATCGTAGTTAAACTTACATTGGTATCATTTAACACTGAATTATGCACATAATCTGTACTCGAGGTAATTATTGTCTTAGTAGGTTTTTTAAATGTCAATTTTAAAGCTGTTCAGTGCTCAATGAAATTGCTGCTTGTCTGTGGGAGAGTTTGGCAGGTTGTTAGGTTGCTTGTGTGTTGTTGTGATAAGGAGGTAAAAGGCCTGTTGCCCAGTGGGATGGGTTCACGTCCCATTATCTTCCTGCCGTGTTGTGTTTTTAGGATTGATAAGATGGGGCGAGACAGTTCAGGGAATCTGTCAGTAAAAGACTTCAGATACTCGCAGCCTCCTCATTGGTTTCATGTTTTAAGAGTTGTATTAACTTCTTTTTTCATAATTATTCAGTATTAGCGAAAATGTTAATTTTACATTTGTTAGCAGGTTAAATATGCATTTCTGTTCGATCACTCATGTTTATGTTTGTTTGAAATAAACCTGTTATGTCTTTTCCAGCTACTGAGCTGTTTCAGGGACGTCCGTCTTCAGGGTCAGATGTTTCTGGTAAGCAGCCCAGACTGAATTGGCTTGTTGAAAGCTACGCATAACATGTTTTCAATACTTGCCTTGAAATGGTAAATGAAAACTTTAAACAAAAATGTATTTGAATCTTATTTTGTTATTTGAGCTTTGTGTTAATTCACTGATTCTGGAAAGGCTTGAGTGTTCCTTGGTTTATTACGTATTGACTCTAGCAAAAGTTCTGTTGTATTAAACATCAGGGTAGGGTTGCACCAGCTGATCAAAAGTTCTTTCTTAAACTGAAACGTAAAGTCCACACTAAGGGCTTAGTAACTACTAGCTAGTTTGTAATTTCGTTTGTTCTCACTTCAGTTGCATCATATGATCTTAAGACGTTAGTTACTAGGCCTTAAGCTCTTGTAAAGTCATGTGTAGTATGACTTGATATACAATAAAAAGCATTTAAATCGTTAACTGCTTTAAAATTCTGCAACTATTACATCTATATATAAAACGGTCATGTGAAAATGAAATTATAAATCACATTTTATAGCACTTAAAATTACTAACAGATGACGTGGGAGGATATGAAGGCTGTGAGTAGCGGGAGATCATTTTTCATTATCGCAAGCTCCTTTATGTAAACTAATCTCGATGTTATCTCTTTTTCTACCGTTATACCTGGGGGGATGCTGGCATTAATATTTAGTTGGAACGTAGTGTTATGTTTAAACTAAGTTCAGTGGTGCAAAACAAAAATATTTAGTAGTGTGCAAGTTGTGACTTCGTGTCCCATTAAATCACAACTAGGCCACGTTTTAACTTTGTTCAACCAGCCGTTGGCAAGCATGGCGTCAACAGTTGATATTTAGCACAACAAAGCAACTGTAATACAATGCAGTTTAATAAACAATAGCAAATGACTTGCATTTCAAATTCAAACTGAAGTTTGCAGCTCAGTTTGGATATAGAATGTTAAGATGTTATGTAAGCTAGGGTGCTTACGTTTAAATGTCACCGCAGCGCTCTAATAGTCTTACTGAAATGTTTGTGTGGGCCTAATTAACGGGATTAAGTTGCTCAGAGGTCCACTGAACTAAAAATGGACATAACTACCTTTTTAGGTGCATACAGTTGCACCTGACTGTATGATTCTGTTTAGACTTGGCATTTATGATGTATCTTGCTTGATCCGATCGCAAGTAGACAAAAAGTCACATTTTTGTACACACCTGCTTGGTTTCAACATCCCTTTTGTCCACTTCAAAAATAGGCTTTTTACATCTAGTATTGTGGAAAAAAAGCTCACCAAGTTTACATACTAATTTAAATGAGAGATGGTGGAAAGCGGTATGCCAAGCAGCTTTAATTTCTGCAATGACATGAACAAAATTACATCAAAGCATGTAGGTTTGTGTTCAAATCAAGAGAACATTATGCATTTCACATTTGGCCTTCAAAACAGGATGTTGATTTCAGGCCATGAAGATTGAATTCTGTATGTTTTGTCCGATTTAACTTGTCATATAATGTTAATAAATTAGGTCGGTTGGCATATTGTAGGTAGAGTAGATCTAGACGTTAAAAAAAGCATTCTAGAATATGTTATTTACTACTTGTGGATGTGGTTGAAAGTGGGCAAACTTCTCTTGTGATCGTCTTTGCAAAAATGCATCTTAACATCAATTTTATGACAACCAGATTTATAAGTTGCACCTAGTCAAAAATGCATTACTAAGAGAAAATCAAACAGGGGCTGGATAAGTCAAATTTTATTATTTCATTAAAAATAATGTACAATAGGCTTTTGTCAGTGCTTAAGTTTTACAGATATTATAAACGTATCCAAACTCAATCCTGGAGGGCCGGTGTCCTGGAGAGTTTAGCTCCAAACCTAATCAATCACACCTGAACCAGCTAATCAAGCTCTAATGCTGGGGTCACACTACAGTTTTTGCGTGCGAAATTTTGTTGTACGTTGCTGTGAAAAGGGATGGGATTAAACAAAGTGATTGGACAATAAAAAATGAACAATTAGTCCATGTTTTTAATTTCTGTCCAGAGAGGTCATGTTTTGGTCTTTGATTGGTCTCAAGCAATCATGTGATGCGATTTCCTAGGTCAGAATTCACCAAGCTTGAACTTTCCAATGCAGCAAACTGCAAACTTGTCGCATGAACTTTCGTTTCCGTTCTGACGCATTCGCATGCGTATGAATGGAAATCTATGGGGAGAAAAGGGCAGTGTGACCGCAGCTTTAATAAAGGTACTAGAAACCTACTGAAAGGTGTGTTGAAGCAAGATGGAGCTAAAATCAGCAGGACACCGGCCCTCCAGGACGGAATTTGGACACCCCTGGTATAAATCATTAAATGCATTTGAAAAACCTGACTAATTTGTGCATGTGTCCTGCAGCTCCTGCGTCTCCTCCAGCACCACAAGAATATGTCTTCAAACCACCTCAGCGGCCAGACTTTGGCACAATGGGTAGGACAATCAAGCTTCAGGCCAACTTCTTTGAAATGGAAATTCCCAAGTTGGAGGTTTATCATTATGAAATAGACATCAAGCCTGAGAAATGCCCACGGAGAGTTAACCGGTAAAATCTTTTGACTCAACCTGAAATTTCCTACTAATTGTTTGGGTGCTCTGCACTTACTCGCTTGTTTTTTTTTCTTTCTTTAGTGAAATAGTTGAGCACATGGTCCAGCACTTTAAAACGCAGATCTTTGGAGATCGAAAGCATGTGTATGATGGGAGGAAGAATCTCTACACTGCCATGCCTTTACCCATTGGAAGAGACAAAGTATGCACCATTGAAGTCTATGTTAGCTTCATGACTCTAAATGCTACTTAAAATGCTGCACTGAAATCTTTACACCGTATAGATGATCATATATCACTGATGTGCCAAACTGCTCTGTTTAGGTGGAGCTGGAGGTCACGATTCCGGGGGAGGGAAAAGACAGGAGCTTTAAAGTCGCTATAAAGTGGATGTCCTGTGTCAGTCTGCAAGCTTTGCATGAAGCACTCTCTGGACGGCTACCAAACATCCCTTTCGAGACCATTCAGGCTCTGGATGTTGTCATGAGACATTTGCCCTCTATGAGGTAAATAGCAGCTATCTTGACTTTGTTAAGGCTGCACGATAATGGAAATATATGCAATGTTGTTATTGCGATAACGGAATTTCTTATGATGTAACATTTTCCTTGAACGATGCCATTTTCATTAACTATGTTTTTAAGTCATTTATTTATTTAATGATGATTTAATGATGAATAATATAACCAGGTAAAAGATATTTTTCAGATCTAATTCATTCTAATTCAGACAACATCAAAAAACACTGTCAAGGTGCAAACATTTAGTCTTTAAAGCACTATGAATGAGTAAAAAGCTCAGCTCATGTTCTGACTCTGATTGGCTGTAGTCATTTTTCTCTCTTGTCTTGACTCCCGCCATAAGTATTTTGGCCCGTTTCCACTAAGAGGTACAGAACAGTTTGGTACAGGTCACCTTTATCAGGCTTGCATTTCCACTGTCTAAAGAGTACCGATGGTACCCTTTGAGTGGGCGTGGTGTATGACAGAAATTTTCGACGTCATTCATGCTAGAGGAAATGTCAAAGTAAAGCTGTACCAGGTAGTTCACATATATGAGAAGCACTTCTCACAAAATAGATGCTATATACACAAATACTTGTGTATAAATGTTCATTACTAATTTTTCTATGAAAATAATTTGATTATAACTACAGATCAAGAAGAGCTAAATAGCCTACTGTAATGCAAAACGGCCTACTGTAACGTCTGCAATTTTATGAAATAAATAAATGCAACATATATGAACACATACAGGCAGTCTCCCCATATGTTACCAACTACAGAAAAGTGCACACAGCATACATTTAGTCCTTATTTGGGTTAAAAAAACACGCAATATATAGCCCACAGTCAGTGCAAACCTCTCATCTGCATCTTTAATCTTCACCAGCACATGTAACCTCTTGTTAGAAAGTAATTCCATCATTCCCAGTCCATAATAGTCCAAAAGGTGATGATAATAGTTAAAAATAGCAGTTTGTTCATGTTTAGGTTGCTGAAAGAATCATTTGCTTCTTTGTTTTTTCGGGCTTCTCCTGTTTATCCATTTCTGAAAAAATCTGATGTCAGAAGCACTTCAGTAATCACACGCATGTTGTTATCATCAGCTCAAGAAGTTCGTTAATTCAAATATAAACGCGGATGCGAGGATCGCAAGCTCTCTAGAGAAAGTGCAACCGCTCGAGCTTTTAAACAACCTCGTAAAACAACAACAGGACACGGCAGATTTTGTTCTTTTTGGCTTTGTGGCTTATCAAGACATTCAGCTGTGCATCTGGCTCCGCCTTTTGGTACCCTTTTTTTTTTTGCTAAGTACCCTAGGGTACCCAAAAAGTTTTACAGTACGGTTCGCTTTTTGGTACCTTTTCGACAGTGAAAATGGCCATAAAAGCGTACCGCACCCTACCGTACCACTAAGTGAAAACTGGCCATTTATTTTTACCTCTGAGTTTACCTTTGGGCCACTCCAGACAATAGATGAACAGCAACTACTGTGGAGGTGGAGATAAAGATAGTAAGGTCCCATCTGAATGGTCAAATTTAGATAAATCACCACTGCATAAAATTGTGCGATTACTTGTATTGCATATCCTATTATCGCAATAACCATAATTTTGTGATATATAGGGCAACCCTACTCCATGATATATTTTTTCATTTAGCAACTTAAATCTGAGTAAGTGTGCACTGACTTATTCTACATAACTGTTTACTTATTGAACTGTACATACCCACTGCATATGGGCATTTGTAATTATGTACACACCCACTATACATATACACTTGTAATCATGCTTATTTATCTGCATACTACTGATTATTAATAGCAACCTGCACATATATTCATATATTGTTACATATACACTTGTAATCATGTTTATCTATCCTTGTACATATATTCATATATTGTAACATATACACTTGTAATCAAGTTTATTTATCTGCACACTACTGATTATTAATAGCAACCTGCACATATATTCATATATTGTAACATATACACTTGTAATCATGTTTATCTATCCCTGTACATATATTCATATATTGTAACATATACACTTGTAATCATGTTTATCTATCTGCACACTACTGATTATTAATAGCAACCTGCACATATATTCATATATTGTAAATCTGTTCATAGCTTATCCAACCTGTATATAATGTTCATAGTACATCCATTCCATCTGTAAATATCACCATAGTTTTCTATAACTGCACTTTATAACTTATTCCTGTATCCTGCACTTGCTGCTATTGCACTGCTGGTTAGACCTAAACTGCATTTCGTTGCATTGTACTTGTACATGTGTAATGACAATAAAGTTGAATCTAATCTAATCTAATATCTCCATTTTGGGAGATCATCATCCATGCTGTTGTGGTGTTTTAAGTATTATTGCTGTTTCTACAGGTACACCCCAGTCGGACGTTCATTCTTCACTCCATCGGAGGGCTGCTCTAACCCTCTTGGTGGAGGAAGAGAAGTTTGGTTTGGTTTTCATCAGTCTGTTCGGCCATCACTCTGGAAGATGATGCTCAACATTGATGGTAAGATTGCACTAACCGTATTCGTTGGACTTGATTTTGCACTTTGCTAATGATTTCTCTGTATAATCGTTTTTAGTGTCTGCCACTGCGTTCTACAAAGCTCAACCCGTCATTGAATTCATGTGTGAGGTTTTGGATTTTAAAAGCATCGAAGAGCAGCAAAAGCCCTTAACAGATTCCCAAAGAGTGAAGTTTACCAAGGAGATCAAGGGTAATTTCTTACAGTGGTCATTGACATTTACAATGGCTTTTATGGAGTTTATTTTGGGATAATGTGAATTTTGCATTCATTTTACAGGTTTGAAGGTTGAAATTACTCACTGTGGACAAATGAAGAGGAAGTACAGAGTGTGTAATGTGACGAGAAGACCAGCCAGCCATCAAACGTAAGATTTGACGACACAATTTCTAACTTGCTGTAGTAAAGAATTTTTAGGACAACATACTTATATTCAAAATTGTATTTCAATTGTATGAAAAGTTCTCTGATTTATATCCCAAAGCAGCTTAAGCAATCAATTAAATTTATATCAAGCAAGCAACACATGCACACACATAGATTTGGGGTGTAGCACATTTCCCACATGCCATATTTTAAACATTTCTAAACAATTTTTATACTTAAGTTTTTTTTTTTTTTTTTTTGACTATTTTCATTTTTTTTAAAAATGCATTTTATATTCCTTTTTTTAAACTCCAATACTGGTCAGTTTAAAGGATTTAATGTAGATCAAGGGGAATTAAATGCATGTATAAAATGTTTGGAAAAGTTTTATTTAGAAATACTGGCTTATTTTACACTATTTCTGGACATCTAAACACCAGTGTCTTAACATGGTTTTAATCTCAGTACCGTGGCCCCTCACTGTAACGTGGTTCAGCTATCGTGGCCTCACATTTTCGCAGATTTTTTATTTTCTTTTGTGCAATTTGACTTTTTTTTTTTATGCGTCCTGATTGGCTGTAGACCATTGTCAATCAATCTCCTTCATGTCTCCTGTACTGTACAGAATGCATTCAGCTTGACAAATTAACATAAATCTTCGATCGCTATCAGTGTGAGTTTTAACAAGGATGCCCCACAGCGCCTTGCATTTTAGAATTGTAAATATAGGTTTCTATCAGGGTTTATATAGGTTTCTCAAGCTCCCAGCGTCGCCCAGATATGACTCGGGACTGTTCATATTTTTGCCGTGGCACAGAGCGCCGTCTGAATAATTTAATTTTAAGTAACATGCAAATGTGCGTGTACTGTGTGCGTTACTTCCCACTGTCATGTGCGAGGCGCATCCGGTGTGCAATCCCCTTAAGAATGGAGTCTGCTTAAGTTTTTTGAATCAGTGACTGCACGAAAAAGAACATTACACTGGATGCCAACATTATCCGCACAAAAGCTAAAAAGCTTTATAAACGTTTTGCTAACAGCGATGAATGTTTGCACCTGACAGCAGGTTTTGATCTTTGGTTTTATTCTATAACACTGAACTTATTTTTCTGGACTTTTTTTTTTTTTTTACTTTGAGAGTGTTTAAACAAGAGAAAAGAGTGAAAATGCTAATTCCTGTCTGAGAAAAATGTGTAGTAAGGGATTTTACAGCCTTAAAGCATCTATAATAATTGTACAAAAAATAATAAAGCTGACTACAAGGATTTCGCCTGTTGAGAGTTATTTTTAGAATGTAACTCCCGCAAATAAAGAGGGACCTCTGTACACTCAACTAATATTTTTGCTTCTTGTTCAAACTACTTATTTAATATAAGCTGAAAAAACACAAAAAAAAAGCAGGACAAATTTAATGCTGTAAACTTGACGGATTTGTGTTGAGACCACATGGTTGAATTGTGTGGAACCATGCGTTTTGTATAGTGTATTCTATTTTTTGCCATCACATTTAATATTTCTCATTGAAAGATTCATTATTTTGAAGCTGATGTTTTTTAAAATGTATTTTGTTTGTCTCTAGGTTTCCTTTGCAGCAAGAGAATGGTCAGACCATTGAATGCACTGTCGCCCAGTACTTCAAGGATAAGTACAAACTGGTGCTTCGATACCCACATCTCCCATGTTTACAAGTTGGTCAGGAGCAGAAACACACCTACCTTCCGTTGGAGGTTGGTTGAAACCACATCCTGGACTTGCTTTTCCCCCTTTTCTCTCATTTCCTTTTCTAAAATTTGTTGTTATTATTATTTAAAAAATTTCAGGTCTGCAACATTGTAGCCGGGCAGCGATGCATCAAGAAACTGACAGACAATCAGACCTCCACTATGATACGTGCCACAGCCAGGTCTGCGCCCGACCGTCAGGACGAGATCAGCAAACTGGTATGCTCTTTATCCATTCTTTTGCAGTTTCCCAAGCCTCGTATACACCTGGTATTTCATCAATCCAATCTCAAATGAACAACAATGAATACAGATGTAAATTAAGTCTACAATGTTTTTCAACCACCTCTAGAGATAGTTGGATTGGATTGCTTTTGTAGTGTAAACATTTGTGGTTGAATGCAATCACACGGCCACAACAGACCACCTTCTCTCTGCCTACTGACTAAGCACATGGTTGTTGTGGGTTGGGTTGTGAAAGCACACAAAAACAAGATACAGTGGTCTCTTGTTTTTTGCAGCAGTCACATTCTAAAAAAAAAAACCTGCAATAGATGAAATACTTTCACATTTATTATACTTTTTTTTTACATTGTTTTCTTTATCTTAAAGCTGTAAAAACCCCTCATTACACACTTTCTACACTTTTCTCAGACAAAAATTTACATTTTCACACTTTTCTCTCTTATTTAAACACATTGAAAGTTCAAAAAATAAGTCCAGTATTATAGAATGTAACTAAAGACCTAGTTTTTCAGGCCCAAACATTTGTTTGAGAAGATAATTTTATTCTGTAATGGCGCCCCACAGCCTTGTAACGTCTATCTTCCTTTAATCATGTCCAGAAGAACTTTTTGTGTTATGGTCAGCATCTTCCTCTTATTTTTGGGTGCTACCGAGGGCACCTTTGTTAGTGCAGAACGTTTTGTCGACATTGTGGGGTTTGTTGGGGAGAAAACTTGCAAACAGAGATTTATTGACTGTAGTCTACAGCCAATCAGGACACAGAACAATGCACTAATCAAGACGCAGAACACAATGCGCTGTAAAAAAAAAAGCATGTCAAATTCCACAAAATCTGCAAGGCTACGAAAGTTGAACCCCTTATAGTAAGGGACCACTTTATTTATATGTAAGTGTTATATCATAACACACAGTATACAATTGAAATTGTAGTTGTCATCCACATCATTTCTTTGCTAGCTTTGCCCCTCACTACGTAATATGTGTTCACGTAAAACTTGTGGAACTTGTAGTTCTTCCACAAAAGTAATGTTGGAGGAGTCTTAAAGAAATTCAAACACAAGAGAGACTTTAAACTGATGTTAAATAAAGCTGGACCATTTCATATGGGGTATATGCACACAGACTTTTAATTTCAGTAAAGCCCCAGCCTCAGGATTTCCTTCTTAATTGTCATCCCATATAAAATCGCCACGATTAAGATCTGATTTCTTTAAAAAAAAAAAAAAAAAAAAAAAAAAGAAGCAATCTTCCTTGCCTGGCTGAGATATAATATGAAGTGGGTATCGGACCAAACAAGATGCACTGCGTTAAATTATATTTCTCTGCGCCCTGTCTTTAAAATATGGAAATTATGACATATATAAAACAAATGTATGTTAATATTTTCAGTTTAACAGTAGTTTATTTTTTTCACATTTTTTCCCTCCCTTCATTTTATTTTAATATATTTTAATTTCTGTCTAAATTATTTTATTTCTTTATTTTACATTTGCCAAGCCTATTGTGACTCGTTGTGTGTGTATATATGTACAATAGATGAGTGAACATAAAATGGAACTTTTAATTACTTGTATTATATGTATGTATATATCATGACATGATGTAAAACAGATTAAAATAGGCAAAACATTGTTTAGAAATGGTGCAGTGGGGCAGGGGGCTCTGTTGGAGCAAAAATTATTTGTCGCTGTTAGTCAAATAATTTTGAAATTAATGTTTTATTGACCAAAACATTAATAAAATTTTTTGAAAAAAGTACTGAATAATATTTACAACTGAATAGTATTGTATTTTCAGTGGAGTTTCTGTGCTAGCCTGCTTTCATCGGAAGTTCATCATTGGCTGAACAACACTAGCTGTGCATATAGCCCATTGCAACACTGAAAATGGACATTAGTAACAGGTGTAAACCAGAGCATTAAATTTCACCCTTACCTTCATTTGTTTGCAACAGATGAGAAGTGCCAACTTCAATACAGATCCTTATGTGCGTGAGTTTGGAGTCATGGTAAGAGATGATATGACTGAAGTCAATGGTCGGGTTCTTCAAGCACCGTCGATTCTCTATGGTGGAAGGGTAAGAATCTCCTCTGCTCAACTCAGCATTTGGTTGAATCCCTGTCTAATTTGGTCATGTCTTGGCTGTTTCAGAACAAAGCAATAGCAACCCCAGTCCAGGGCGTGTGGGACATGAGGAACAAGCAGTTCCACACAGGGATTGAAATCAAAGTTTGGGCCATTGCCTGCTTTGCCCCACAGAGGCAGTGCACAGAACTCCTGCTGAAGTAAGTCAACTTTAAAGTACACATGAACCAGAAGCTGCGTTCGCTTTTTATTTTTTTTATATTGTGATGCAGTTCCTATAAAAACAGAATATTAAATGAGAAATCAGTTGCCGTGACTTGTTTTTTCTGCTGCAAGCTGATTGGATGTAGCAAAGTAGGCATTTCATTCAGAAAGATCAGGAAAGGGCTTCGGGAGAGTTATTATAACCTAACAGTCATCACCTCATCAGTTCTGTTGGCTGTCAAAATTGACAGCTGAAGGGGAGTTGAGTATGTTGGCCACGCAAAAAATCCTTAGACAAACGTAATCTGAGAAGTTAACTAAAAAACCAGGAAGTGCATTTTCAGATTTCAATTATTAATTATTATTATTATTAATAATAATAAAATGCACAGATAAATTGTTCACCACAACTAGCAATGTCAGCTTAAAAATCATATGGTTAGTTTTGATTTCATTCATGCATTCATTCAATTTTTTATCGTATTAGTCCCTTTATCAATCTGGGGTCGCCACAGCGGAATGCACCGCCAACTTATCCAGCACGTTTTTACGCAGCGGATGACCTTCCAGCCGCAACCCATCTCTGGGAAACATCCCCACACACCCATTCATACACTACGGACAATTTAGCCTACTCAATTCACCTGTACTGCATGTCTTTGGACTGTGGGGGAAACCAGAGCACCCGAAGAAAACCCATGCAAACCCAGGGAGAACATGCAAACTCCACATAGAAACGCCAACTCAGCCGAGGCTCACATCAGTGACCCAGCGACCTTCTTGCTGTGAGGCGACAGTGCTACCTACTGCGCCACTACTTTGCCTGTTTTGATTTGTACCTTAATATACCTGTTTTGTCATAGAGAAATATTAGCATTTAAGGAAATTATTTTACAAAAGTAAATACTGACCCAGATTTTTATACTATGTTTGTATCCTCAGGGCCTTCACTGACCAGCTTCGTAAGATCTCACGTGATGCTGGAATGCCCATTCAGGGCCAGCCATGCTTTTGCAAATATGCCCAGGGAGCAGACAGTGTGGAGCCCATGTTCAAACACCTCAAGTACACTTATCAAGGGTTACAGTTGGTGGTGGTCATCTTACCCGGCAAGACTCCTGTTTATGGTAATTTAATTATTATAATTTTATTTTTTTTATCTCATATCTTTAGTGTATTTTTTACTCACTCTAAATGCTAAAATTCTTACAGCTGAGGTGAAGCGTGTTGGAGACACTGTTCTCGGCATGGCCACGCAGTGTGTCCAGGTGAAGAATGTGCAGAAGACCACACCTCAAACCCTTTCTAACCTCTGCCTCAAGATTAACGTCAAACTGGGTGGAGTCAACAACATTCTTCTTCCACAGGGCAGGTGAGGGCAGCTTTTACAAATGCCTTTGACATGCAGAAAGCTTGAGGCAATTTCTTGTTGTCCTTTACGTCCTTTGATGCTTTCCCATGAAACTCAAAGGGTTAGTTCACTCGAAAATATGTAGTCTGTCCTTCTGTCACCCATTTATCATTCCAAACCTGTAAGATTTGGGTTATTCTTGGGAAAAAAATTATCTCACTTTATTTTGTTAAGCAATTATATTCATTTATAGCAGCTCAGTCAATATGATTTGAGTTCACTAAACCATATTGACCTTTTTCGGACTAAGTTACTTTGACTTGCAATGCAAGGACAGAGATCTCAACAGATTTCATTACGTCTTAATTTGTGTTTCAAAGTTTAACCAAAAGTCGAATAGTTTGGGAACGATTTAAGGATGAGTTAATGATAAGAGAATCAAGATTTTTGTGTGAACCATCCTTTCAAAATGACAGAATAATACAGCTATTTTCTTTTTATTTACTTTTTATTTTATTTTATTTATTTATTTTTTTTACTTTAATTTTTTTGCACTCGTTATTATATATTTTTTGTAATTATTTATTTATTTATTTATTTTTGTCTTAGGCCCTTGGTGTTCCAGCAACCAGTTATCTTTTTAGGTGCAGATGTGACTCATCCACCAGCTGGAGATGGCAAGAAACCCTCAATTGCTGCTGTAAGCCCGACAAACCTCTGATATTTTAAGGCTGATAATGCTCATTGCACAGCGCCAAGCAGTGCTAATACCACAAATGTGACCAATTTCTACTTGTAGTACACGATTTAAGGCTTTTAATGGGTTTCAGAAATGTTTTTAAGTATAATAATTTTACACGTACGGCATTTAGGTCGTTGGCAGTATGGATGCCCACCCAAGCAGATACTGTGCCACAGTGCGGGTGCAGCAGCACCGGCAGGACATCATTCAGGATCTGGCAACCATGGTCAGAGAGTTACTCATCCAGTTCTACAAATCCACACGCTTCAAACCAACACGCATCATCTACTACAGAGACGGCATCTCTGAAGGCCAGTTTAACCAGGTAAGCTGCAGGACAAGATCTCTTGTTAATACATGCTAAGTAGTACTGCAATGTATTATTTGAAGGCGACCTATTATGCAAAAATTTATTTTGTAAGGGGTTTGTGTGGTAACAGTCTGTGAATAAAACCGGCTTCTAATGATGAAAATTTATTAATTCTATTTTTTTTATAATCACACCTACGAAAAACAGTCTGCAGAAACACTCTGACTGACAGTCTCCCTTTGTATGAAACGCTTTAGTTGACAGTCTCCCTTTAAATGTGCCATCAGAGGGGAAAGCCCCGCCCACTAGTAAGATCTCACCCTCATTAGCATAGGACTTTAGTCTTTTTTTTATCTGCTACTATGCTGATGCATTTATAGCTCCGCCCTCTTTTGAAAACAACACAATCTAATTTGAATTTAAAGCGACAGTCACCAAATCAGCACAATTATGACCTAAGCTTAAAGGGGCAGTTTCAAACAATATTTGTGTGGTATTTTAATCTGAAAACTTTGCACACATTCTCCAAAGACATCAGAGACTTATTTTACTTCTTGTAAAAAGAGGCACAATGCCTCCCCTTTTATTGTTGTCATCTTGTTTCGTCCTTGCAGGTTCTACAGCATGAGCTGCTGGCTATTCGTGAGGCCTGCATCAAGCTGGAGAAAGATTATCAGCCGGGTATCACCTTCGTTGTAGTACAGAAGAGACACCACACCAGACTCTTCTGCATGGACAGGAACGAACGGGTTTGTTATTATACATCTAATCTCCATACAGGTGTCACTGGAGGGAATCACACATTTACACACAGATGATAACTTTCTGCATTCAAAGTGTAACAGTGGGAAAATAATATAGACCGTTTTGAGGGATGTAAACAAAAACAGTGGTCCCAACTTATTTCCTGTTTTACATTTTCTATCGCTTTCGAGAATCTAAAAAGAGCCACATATTGATAAATAATGTCATGATAGCTGTTTTAGCACGACGTTATGATTGAATCGTCTCTTGTTACAGTTATGAAATAGTTTTATAACAAGCAGGAAATGTTCATGGGCCAATGAACCAAGTACCAAGTAAAGCTCTAGTTTTTTTTTTAAATGTGTGCATTAGGTTTGTCATCCACATGCAGAACACTTTATGTGCAGCTTGCATGCGTTTTGAATATTTTGTTGCACTACTAAATTGTTCCACAAGGTGTCAACACTGAATCAGGCTGTTTCACAGTCAAAAATATGGAGGCAAAACTAATGAAGACATTTTTATCCCTCATGAATTTTTGTTGTGACAAAGCACATGCATTGGACATTAGCAAATCTTTCAAGTGCCTATGTGTTTAGCATGTGTTTGTCCAATCTATCAAATGGAGTAGACTACTAATATACTACTACTTAAAAAAATCTGTTTTAAAAACAGCAAAATAAATACTTTTTAAGGAAACATGGAAACAAAAGAGACATACAATACAAATGTCAAAGTCCACCGATTACAATCTTACTTTCGTATTTATTGTTGATAAAATGTTGCTATATATTTGTTAAGGGTTACATATCAAAGATCAACAGGCTCCAGATATATATATATAATAAAGTACCACAATAATATTAAAACAGTAGATTTCTTCTCAACCATTTACCCCTGTATGCAGAAATTTAATAGGCTTGTTGTCTCAATGAACATGTCAGTACTTCCATGTCATACACCTCTTTTACAATATCATGCCATTCACCTACAGATGGAGGATCTTCCTTGAGCCATTTCTTTGTAATTACCTTTTTTCTAGTTATTAGAAGTGTGTTAAGAAGGTGTGCATCATTTTTTGGTATTACTGAAGAATAAATTCCCAGGTACATAGTTTTAAAATTACATTCCAGATTCAGCCCCATTATTGCATTTATCTCTTTGTTCAAATCTTGCCAATAGGTGTGTATAATATTACAATCCCAAAATATGTGGAAATGATCTGCCATTACATTTCCACATTTTCTCCAGCATTCAAAAGTTTTTTTATCTTTAGTTTGAAAGTATTTTATTTCAGCAAATAGAATATACTTTGAAAGGCTACAAGTACATTTAAACATATACTTTGGACTTAAGTGATCTGTTAGCACATTCCCTTCAACAAATTGTCATTTTGTAATTGTGAAACAGAGGACGTCTGCTAACCTTTTCTGACTTGTTTTATGTTTAATGCATTTCATGTATTTTTGCATTTGCATTCAAGGTTGGAAAGAGTGGAAACATCCCTGCTGGCACCACTGTCGACACCAAAATTACTCATCCATTCGAGTTTGACTTTTATCTTTGCAGTCATGCTGGAATTCAGGTACCATTGAATATTAGTTTATCTGAATATATATATATATATATTAATGTTTATTCAGTGCATATAATCAGGTGAAGGTTATAGATAGTTCTTCAAAACTGCTAATTGTCCTCAGGGAACCAGTAGGCCGTCCCACTATCATGTGCTGTGGGACGACAACCATTTCACCTCTGACGAGCTGCAGGTCCTCACCTACCAGCTGTGCCACACCTATGTTCGCTGCACCCGCTCGGTCTCCATTCCTGCACCAGCCTATTACGCCCACTTGGTGGCGTTTCGCGCCCGCTACCACTTGGTTGACAAAGAACATGACAGGTACTAATGGCAAGAATTTTACTCTCCTAAATTGTATAGCATGGTTTATTACCAAAAAAATCTAAAGGTGTCTAGTCAATCTGAATTGGTCTGAACATGATGCTTTATAACATTAAGACCCAATCCCAATTCTATTTTTGTACTCCTTCCCCTTGCCCCTTGAAACAGTGTGAAGGAGAGGGCTTTCAAATTTACCCCTAAGAAATGAGACACCACTACAGCACCAGCACACATCATCATAAGTCATCGTGGTCTTTTACTACATATTAGATTGACAGTGATGACTGATGTAGTTATTCCAGTTGCGTTATTTTTTTGGTATTTATCTTCAGGAAATTACTGAAGGCAATGATATGCTATCAAAACGATATAATGATGTAATAACTGTGGATCGTAACTTTAGTGTGCATTTACACTGTGGCCATATTTATCTATGTAAACACACCAAAAACAACATTAACATTATAGCAGACGCTGTTAAAAGCTCATTTCTGGTCACCAGCCTTTTCTGACAAGGTATTCGAGTGTCATTGATTGACACCTTCAAACTAAAGAGAATTGGGATACCCCTACCCTTAAGAGCTAAGGGGTGGAAGTTAGATTGGGCCTAAGAAGAGGCTCTGTAGCCTTGTTTGGTTTTAATCTGCATCGTATATATAAATATTACAATATATTAATATATGTTTTAATGTGATTATCACATTGCAGAGGCAGAAATGTATTCAAATAAATATACATGCTAATGCTTTCCGACTCAGCATAGCATTCACATCACCTGATGTTAATGCATGAAAATGATGCTTCAGTCTTAAACTGGCAATGCATATTATTTACACATTACTTGATTTTATTTTACTCTGAACTTAAAAATCATATTTAACTTGCAATGAATTTTTGTGTGAATTTTATCTATTTATATTTTATATATTTGTATAAGTAACTTTTTTTAGTTTAATATGAATTGGTTTTTATCATGTAATATTTTATGTATATCCATTTTGCCACAAAATAGCCATGAGTTGCTGATGTGGCAATAAATAAATACAAAATAAATACATTTATTTTATACTAGAGTTGTATATTACAATATTTTATTTGTTACATTTTTATAAAGGTAATAAATAAAACGATAAATTAGTTACATTTATTAAATGACCAATTATTATTCTTCAAAAATACTAAAATGTGTGCTTTTTCACTTACACTGGACAGATTTGGTGTAGGGTTAACTTTGAAACAGTTAGAAATTGGTAGAAAAAATGCAAAGAAAGGCAGTAATAGTGTGTTTTCCTTGTGAAACAAACTACAGAAATCGAATTAAAGTATTAAAACAATAAAAACAGGAAGTTTTGTTATGATTTTTTTTTATTTTTTAGAAAGCCTTTTGAACGAGAGTTCTTCAGCTATAATAGTATTTTCACTGCAGATGAACCCCAACAAAATGATAATTGGTTCATAATTAATTGTTTTCTTATTTACCTATTCAAGTTACTTAATGGTAATTCTTGAATTTTAATTTGTTTTCTCAGAGAGATTAAATGCTGCATTACTTTTCCCCCTAATATCACTCAGCCCTGTTTTGGTGGTAATTTTCTTTAGGGTAAATAAAGTCCTTCTTCTATACAATCTGCTAAAGTGATATTTGTTATACAGTAGTTCAATGAAGCTCCTATGAGTGTCCTTTACACCACAGTAAACCAGATGTCACAGACCTTTATGAAATACAGGACTGAAGCTTTAAATTTGACATTAATATCCCACTAAACCTGAGTTTCTGTGTGTGTTGTGTTTGTTCTCTGGCAGTGCTGAAGGCAGTCACACATCAGGTCAGAGTAACGGCAGAGATCAACAAGCCCTGGCCAAAGCTGTGCAGATCCACCAGGACACACTGCGCACCATGTACTTCGCCTGAACAAAGCCAGAACCAAGCCCCGCAATCCTGAAAACAGCACGGTGTGTGTGTATATGTGTGTGTGTGTGTATGAGTGTGTGTAATTTTAAGTGTTATACAAACGAGACCCTTCAAATGGAGACAAAATGAGGATCGCCATGCTGTTCGACTTTTAACTGCCCCTTAATTCGGTTTCCAAACATATTTAATATCCAAGCTGATATGTGAATTTTTATTCATTTATCTTTTAATTTTGTTCCTCGTTTGGTTCAGTGGGCATGGTTGTGTATCTCTTGTGCATGTCAGATTAGAGGTTAACGCGTTTACATAGTCAATCCCAAAAAATTCTGACTTTTTTTACACTGAAAGTTACATTTGCATCCAAGTGGGCTTGATTTAGTACTATTGCCAAGGCAGGTGATGGAGACTGTTGAACAGTAGTTTTTACAAACTCATCAAACCAATGGATTCGGGTCAGTTTAGGACTTCACGGATCAGGTTTAGGGCTTGTGGCGATGCAGTTTCCACAGCTAAATTATTTATCAGCGAACGCAAGTGCACTGACCAGAAGGGGACTTCAGGACAAAAGTACTTATCCTGTTTTATTTCATTTATTTGTGCTAATATGATTTATTTTCTTCTTCTAGTGGTGTGATTTCTTGTTCAGTCCAGGGCTCAGTCGACCTACTGTGTACCTGTCCGCCAATGATCATGTGTCAGTACAGAATCATGAACGCATTTGGATGTAGGAATTGTTTTGACAATCAGTTTTCTGCCGCTCATATGAGACTGGTTCTCATTCGTTTTTCCTGTGCCGGGTTCTCAGTGCGGAAACGACTCTGTACTGTGGATAGATGTCCTGAAAAGTACTATTATCTTGCATTAAGATGAGATTATCTTTCAATTGTACTGCCATTTTCGCTGGTTTATCCGCCGTGATTGTAACAACCTCAAGTTTCGGTTGTTTGTGACATCAAAATTTAATCACATTTCACTTTAAGCACCTATTCGTTGTTCATAATGTTCCCCAAATTGAAACTTGAGGTGACTTTTGTCAGTAATATTAGGGAAAGTGGAGCCCTGTGATTTTTGCTTGGTTCTTTGTGCTGTTTCCAGTGGTGAAGTTTGACTGTGTTTTGCTGACAGGGTCGTCGTCGCAGGCAATCAAAACTTTTAAAGAACGATACCAATATCAGAATTTTTCACACAACGAAGTCAGAATGAAAATTTCAAATGCACCTTAGATTGTTTGTTTTTTTCCCTAACTCGCGTGTTCCCATGATGAGAATTTTTCGTATCTCTTTCCAACACTCAAGATAGTTTCTAAATATTTAATCTTTCTTTCATAGACCTTTCATAGAGTCATGAGGCGAGCGCTGAGGCGTTTATAATGAATCGAAAACATTTATTTAGTGTAAATCAGTCCAAATGGAGCTTGAATTGAAGCGCAATACGTTGTTTGTTTTTGTGTGTGTGTGTCGGTGAACTGATTTCTTGTAAACAGCCTTCTCAAGCATATCATGATGTGTAGTGGTCGATCTATCGAGTCTCGTTAGCGAATTAACCGTCAGATCACTTCCCCAAATAATGCTTCAATTCTGAACTTGAAATTCTTGGGAATATTTTTAACCATCTTTTTTCTAACTATGCATTCTTAACCAAGAGATTCTAGTGGTATGTTTGTGTATATGAATTATGAATTTAGAACGTTTGTAATGTAGTCCTTTTCATGCCGGGTACTTTTAGTAGTGTAAATAGTTCCAGCCCTGTACCCGCTGTAGCAGTATTAGCTTACAAAATACTCTATTTTTATTAACAATTGGATGTTCTTTATATGGCTCTCAATTATTCCTGTTAGCCAAACAAGATTACTATGTACTTGTAGTCGGTGTCCTACCATAACTGAAGCACAATAGGACATTATAATTGTAGGTGCTAGAGTTTATTCTTGAGACTACCATTTGTTTTTTTTATCGTCACCTTTTAAACGAGAAGCATAGAGTGCTTGTTTGTTTTGTTTATTTTATTATTTTTATCTATGACATTTAACCCAACCCAACAGACTGTGTATAAGGGGCATTTTAATTTATCTTCCAATACTTGACTAGAGTTCTGTTATTATTTGGCGCTGATCTTGTAACTCGTGAAATTTAGATGCACTTTTTTTTTTTTCTTTTTTTTTTTGAGAGCAATGGACATCCCTAGTTTACCTTCGGTGGCTAAATGGATTTTGAGTATGCTAACTGTGTGCAGTTGTGTGGAAATGACTAGATGTCCTACCTCTTGTTACCTGTTACTTGCATTATGGTAACATTACCGCACTGGTCATTTCCTCATAATTGCATTGAGTGGAAGTTGATGATCTTGCTCTAAAGTGGCGTCTTTGTTAATTCATGTTTTGTTTCAGAGGCCATACCTGCTGCCATTTAGCCTAGACGCTTATTGTTTTATTGGTAGTTTTAAGCTATGTATTCAAAGCTACGATTGAGTGCTGCGAGTTTCAAATGTCGTACGTTTGATGTTTTGAAGTCAGACGTGAATCCAAAAAGAATATTAAATGCTTGGGTGTGCACCATCAGATGTTCCTAAATGTGTAGTGTGGATTCAAGTTGATTGCTTTCTGCCCTTTATAATTCGCAGCGCGTTGTTGCTTTATCCATGTACTCGTTTAAATGTGTCACGTAGTTTTCCTGTAGCTTTTTTTTTTTTAAGGTTTGAATAATATTATTTATCTTTTAGCATCAGAAACATGAGATGAAATCATCGCTCAAACTACTTTTTACATCGATTTTTCTCTTGAACAATCAGATTTTTATTTCTTCGAAACCATTATATTTCATTCTCATGAACTGCTCTGTTTAGTTGTTTTCAAAAGTTACTGAGTTTTTAGTATTTGAACCTGTTTGAAATCAGCACCTTAGTCAAAAGGTCTACAACATATGCAATTTCTCAAGTATGAAATATGAGATGTTTTTGCACTATATCAGAAGAGGTGTTAATAATTTGTGGAAGGTTAGAGAGAAGAAGAACCATCAAGTTTAGACTAGTCTTGGCCTCGTTTCTTTGTTCATGTACAATCATATTGGCACTAACCTATTCAAAGTTGACACGTTAGAAGGACTTGAGTTCTTACGCTATGCAAAAACTCATTTCCATTTAGAGCCGTCGCTCTTTTTATACATGGTGTTCTTGCAGAACAAGTTAGTAAACTCAAATCCCATTTCATATGTTTTCCAAACCTATGTTTCCTGTTTAATGAGGACATGAGTCTGATGCAAATTTTTTATCGAAATGATTCCGTTAAATGCAAATGGCCAAGGACAGAGGGAGAAGAATGAAGTAAGGTGCTGGTTTTGTAGAGACCGTCACGATAATCTATGCTGCAGCATCTCTGTTTCAGATCTTAACAGGCACATATAGTGTTAACTGAAAATTGAATTGGTGCCTCTGAAAGCTTTGAATTGTTTATCCGTCAATGTTAACGCCATTAACATTTTATGGATCGCTCTTTCATCATCATTTCTAGATTGCTGCTTGAGTGAAGCTTGTATATTGCTTTGGCGAGGTTCTGTGTGGGGTTACAGTGTCCACATGCTTCTTTGTTTTACACTTTATTGTTTGAATAAAACTAGTTGATTGCCCCAATAAATATTATTTAAAAACCATAAACGCCAGTCTCATCAAAGGTTAGAGCCCCTAATCTTAAAAGATATATTTGCTAATGTATTGGCATTAGAACTTTGCACTAGTGTTCTGAAGCAGAAATGTACGCCTCTCTTCACATACCGTGATCGTTTTGTAATTCCTAAGGTGGCAAGTTTCAAAGATGCCAGCCTTATGACCTGCTACAACCATACGGATACAAGCGAACAGTTTGAATGTACTTCATACGCCTGCATACTGGTTAAGAACCTCCATTATTTTAATCCGTTTGCTTGTTTTGTTTTATGCATGCACATTGAAAGCAGCTTTGAGTCGTTGGACTTTTTATCCATGCATACTTTGAACTGTATCTCAAAACTCATCGTTGCTTTAGATTAATAGTGGCAACATTTGGACGGATGGTTCAGAATACACACTGGCACAAAGATCTGATGTTTGTGGTGCTGTACTGTAAAAAGTGTACATAAGGCAGCGTTTTCTGTGTGTTTTTTTTGCCTATTACTGCTCTTGTTTGACAGATTAGAAGTTTCATCTAAAGGGTTTTTGAGCTATACAACAATACCCATGTACCCAACAAGCCAAATTCACACTCGTATGAAGCCCTTTTGCTTTACCAGCTCTGTGGTGGTCCTGTAATCATGGCAGTGGTACTTGTGCACAAACTAAACCACAGATCAGTTGCCATTTAGCTAGTTGTCTGATTGGGGAATGATGGTTTCCGAACATGTCCCCTTTACTATTTTTAAAATGAATCTAAATGACCAAAATTTTTGCAAGGGATTAATTTTTTTTTTCCAAAACGAGCACAGTTCCATTAATTCATTATAAATCATGCTAAAATGGTATTTATTCGAATATAAGCATCACAGTTGGGTCTTGTGACTGATTCATCTGAATAACTGAGAGCTTCATCATGACCTGGCTTTTTAAACCAACTTGGAGAAGAAAAAAGAAAAAAAAAACTACCTCAATAGTGTCGGGTGCTAATGTTAAAATATCCCTTATATGTATATGTGCTCATGACAAAGAACAATAATCGTGACCAAACAACACAAGCCTATACTGTGTATTACGTGTTTAGTTTTTATTATTTGTGTATGATGGATCAACATGAGGGATGTAACAAAACTGCGGTGGACCAAAATAAATCGTTTCCCTTTTTAAAATGTAGTTTTCAATATGCATCAGTTTTATTCGAATTAAATGGAGCTGTTCTCAGATCCTCTGGAGAACAAATAGTCAAGAATGAGCGTTCAGGCCAAGATTGTTGCCAAAACACGGTTTCGTTTTGTCAGACGTCGTGTTGAGTTGGTTGATCTAGAATTGTGCCATATTATGGAGAACATACAGGACAGTAAACGTCCAATGACCACTGCTCTGTGTCTAAAGCGTGTTCCTATTAAGCGGCTTGTCAACCTGTGTCAGCTTTTGGAGTGCTAGCGTTATACTTGATTCTTCTACTTGATTTGTATCCAGTATTGCAATAAAAACTTCGCACTCATCCGATCCGGAACTGTTCGATGAAAGCTCCACGGCGATTTTTGTTTTTAAGCTATCTGTATTTAAACTGTCATGTGACGTCGCTACATTTTATGAAGGGAATTTTTAATTTGACTTCTCTCAAACTCTGATTAAGGACGCGTTGGGGCGTCCTGATACACTGGCATTTGAGTTTCTCGAGGGAGAGCATAATAAGGTACAAAAGGTTGTGTGGAAATCAGTTACGATTCTCGTTTCTCATTGGTGAGCTCAATAACGTCCAGCGTGTTTTTATGTCGTGTTTGTGTGCCTTTGGAAATCTCTCCCGACCCTGATCAAGGGACTGTCCTTTATTCATTTGATGCTCGGCGCCACATCATTTATCATGCAACCTTGAGTGAATGCTGCATAGAATGATCAGTATTTGTATTTTGCACTTTCTAAGCAGTTTTAAAGGACGCCCTGTTGTAATTGGGGCGGACACAGACTATTTAAGACGAGGTATTTTCTGCTACAATAGGAATTTTAAGGAACCATATGACTCGTTGGTCGAAAAAAATAAAGTGTATAGATGTGAAGTACCTCATAAGCCTGATAAATGCTGCATAAACTCTTCATTTATTGTTCTTTTGTGAATCTATTTTCCCCTAGGAAGGTTTGATGTGCACAACAGCGCAAAGCGCAAAGCACCTTCATTTATGACATTGAGGCGCTCTAAAACCAGTTATGCAAGTCAAATGCGAGGTTTTCAGTCATATTCACTGACATTATAAGACATTAGCAAGCCTCTAGCTTTAGCTTTGCATCACAGCTATTGGATACGTAGTGACGTTTGCAGTCAAAAGTTACAGTTGACTCAGGTATCGCCATTAAGGGCTGTATCTGCTTTTGCCTCCCATTTTCCCTCACCTGTGTCTTAACGTAGCCTTAGAACTGCATTCATGGATGGATAGATCATAGTGAAGAATATCTGGCCTTAAAATATGCACTATCAACCACAACATGCAAGTCACTACAGATCAGATCTTTCGTTTTCTGCCATAAAACTACCTCCGAGAATGTAGGAGTGTCCTGGAACTGACACATCGAGGTTTATTTTCATTTTTAAGGTTATAATCTGTAATCGACAATCATCTTTTAGTTTATTAAATTCGCAGTATGAGTTACAGTTCATTCTGGGACGCTCTAGTTTTGTTTCTTTATGAAAAGCGTGTCCATGTTAGTCATGGAAGAGCCAAGCGACCAACGTTTCTAGCTGAAGGTTTTCTTGCACTGCTTTGTGACGTCAAACCTTCCTCTCTTTTTTTTTACATCAGCAAATTATCTTTCATTTAACCTCGTGTTTTGCTCCTTTATAACATGCCAAATTAAATTTGCTGTCATTCCTGTCATGGTAAAGTCTTTAATTTCTGATTCATGTGTTTGCATTCACTGCTAAGCTCTATGTTGTTGTTTCTTGGTAATGTAAAGTGAGTTTATTTCTTTTTTTTTTTTTTTAACAAGTAAGATTACAACCAAGATATGCTGTAAACCCTGCTAAGACATAATGTGAAAACGTATCATTTAATATAGCTCACTTTTGCTTGACTGTGTATTGCATCATTTAATAAAGTTAATTTCCTCTTAATGTTGTGTCTTCCTGATGCTGGTTCTTTCTGCTGCTTTTGCCAGCTTTTCTCCCATTCCTGATGGCTGAGATCATGTTGAAATCCCTCTACACTTATGTTTTTCTGGATCGCCAAACAGCCATCTGCAAGTAAACACAGATTGTGTGGATTCTTGCAAACCCAAAAACAATGTTGCCTGAGGCCGGCGCTGGTGCTTGCTCTCTCTTTTTTCCGTCTAGAGTCCAGAACTAAGCTTTCTGTTGTACAGTTTGCACACTCTTATGCCATCTTTTAGGGGTTTGTTCATTCAGAAGTGATTCTATTCGGTTCTCGGTTAATTCGTTTGTACTATAAAAGGAGAATTTGTAATGGTGCAATGCCACCTAACGCATTTCAGCTGTTCTGGTGGAGTTACAATAAAAGTCAATTTAAAGGTGACGATGTAAAATAAGTCCCTGGAGTGTGTATGTGAAGTTTCAGCTCGTATACACTACCTGACAAACATCTTGTCGCCTATCCAAGTTTTAAGCACAACAAATAATAACTTCTGATTATTTGGTATCAGTGGCTTATATGAAAGGCAAAGGCCTCTAGGTTATACTTACTTTACCAAAATAAAATATGATCATGCCTTGATTTTTAATCATTTAATTAGGACAGTAAGGTCTGAACTTTTACTTAGACAAAAGTCTTGTCACTTAACAGAAATAATGTCCAGTATAGAATATAAGCGTTCTTGCTGGACTCCCTGAGTTCATCAAGATACTTTGGATTCATCTTTAATGCCTCCTCCATCTTACCCCAGGCATGCTCAATAATGTTCATGTCTAGTGACTGGGCTGGCCAATCCTGGAGCCCCTTGACCTTCTTTGCTTTTAGGAACTTTGTGGAGGCTGAAATATGAGGAGCACTATCCTGCTGAAGAATTTGCCCTTTTCTGTGGTTGGTAATGTAATGTGCAACACAGATGTCTTGATACCTCAGGCTGTTGATGTTGCCATCCACTCTGCAGATCTCTCGCACGCCCCCATACTAAAGGTAACCCCAAACCATGATTTTTCCTTCACCAAACTTGACTGATTTCTGTAAGAATCATGCGGCGTCTAGTCGGTCTTCTTCAGTATTGGTGATGATTGGGATGCAGTCGGACAGATGATTCATCAATAAAAATCAACCCTCTGCCACTTTTGAGAAGTCAAGCTATTATTTGTTGCTCTTACAAGTGGGATTGAGGACAAGACTTTTGTCAGGTAGTGTATAAATGCGTTGAAACAAATTGCATCCAGTTGGAATGTCTTGCATCTTTATGAAAAAATACTACAGTAATTTATAGTACATACTAGAACCTAACCATACTATGATAAAGTACTTTAATCTGTTGTAATTCTGTTGTAATACACCTTCAGTACCCCAACTATTGGGTAGATTATACAACAATACACCACAGTTTAATGTAGTAAAATCTAAAGTATACTAGAGTATGTATTGCAGTAAACAGATTACTTGCTAATGCTAAACTATGCTGTAAGTGTATAAATGAGCAATAACACACGAGTAGGAGTGCGATGTGGCTGTAGATCGGCACTGGTGGGAGGGGGGTGCATTGGCTCAAGGCTGCAGGCCGAGTGTCTTCACGTTCCACCGGTGACAATATACAGCCGTGTTGCACTGCTACTCGAATGATAAAGCGTTTATGCTACAGTTCGATGGCATAATTGTGTACATAAAAAAAGAAAATAAAGCATAGTCTAAAAACACTTGTATGAGGAACTACTTTCTTCCGCACGGCATTCACATCTGCAACTGATGGTCAGAACAGCAGAAACCGTTGCTAACTCACCAACGTCACTTTAGAGCTAGTATTTGAATGATTCTCTAGCGTAATGTCTAAAGTGATGATAAAACAGCTGATTTTGCTGACATTTTAAGTTTATAAGGCTGAACGGCATGAAATGCCATCAGTCTAAAGCAGGCCCGGATTAAGAATTCAGAGGCCCCTGGGCACAATGTCTTGTAGGCCCCCTACCTGGTCGCACCCCTATTGTTAAATAAAAAAATAAGAATAACAAAAAAAAATTTAAATAAAATGTATCTATAATGTATTGCCCGCATTTTTAAAGTAAATATACAGTACAAATATTTGTAGTCTATAGAGATTTAATTTCTAAAGTACACTTAAAAAAAGAAAATAATAATACAACTAGTGAAAAATAATGGATTTTAATATACTTGTTCAGGATCACTAAAGCTGTACAAAAATGTTATATTTAAGGGTATTTGTGATGTATAACTTCTACACACTTATAATGCATATGATTTGGATATAACACCTCTCCAATCCAATAGCCAGTGCCCGTAAGGCCCATTGGTTAATCTGGCACTGGTCTAGAGACAATCGGGAGATCACAATAATTAACCCCAAAAAAGCCAAAGCAAACAACACCAGAATACTTTGGTATAAATACAGCACTACAACATACAAGAGAGAGAGAGACTTAGAATGTCACTAACCTGTTTTATAATGATTTGATCTGCTGAAGTTTGGAATTACACTGAGTTTTTCTCCTCTAACGTCCCATTCACACGGGGAGTCAGTGTCAACGCTTCCCGTTTACTTTGAATGGTTGATGTCAGTTGCTGAACTGCATCGTGGATCTATCGGCGCCCCTTCAGTGGCCTTGCTCGCTACTGAAGTTGGGTCATTCTCAACTTTTCAAGCACCAACGGAAGGGTCAGCCAATCAGATTGCTGTATGCAAATACTCCAGCTCAGAAAGTAGCCGATTGATGACTAATTTCATTGGCTGACGCTGCTATGATAATCGCGTCAGCCCCAATTTCAGACACGCCCTCTGTCAAGCATTGACAGCCTTGTGTGAATGCAGTAAGGGCTTATTATGCAGTCTCTGTCTTGTGGCGGAACATCAACCGTCTTTGCTCTGCTTAGTATGACAGGCTGATAGATGTCGACATGGTGTATCTAAACAACTACATTCTCGTCTAAAAAAAAAAGCCTCAAATGTACATTGTGTTGTTCAACAGCTGCAATATTTGTCAAACTGTAGTAAGTTTATTGATCTGCAGTAACTATGTGGGCGGAGTAATACAAAAGGGTGAGGAGGCTGTAAGAGGGCTGTTATTGTAGAATATCGCACTGCTATTAACCAATCAGATTCAAGAACCAGACAGAACTGTTGTACAAACAATATATACACAACAATAAACTGTTCTATAGTATGATTAAAAATTCTGTTATATTTATCCCAGATAGTGAAAATGACATAATTTCAACCTAAAATCAACGTTTCTTTTGACATTGAATCAACGTTGATCACCCACATCAATTCAAAGTTGGCTTTCTATCTGTGTATAGTATTGTAAAATTATATATAGTTTGCTATTCACTGCTACAATTTATTTTTGTCCATTTGGGGTATGACACATACATTAAACCAACACCATGGTAAGTAAAATACGTCTCAGTTTTCATTTTTTTATGTAAATGTTCCCTTTATGCCTCCTTAACATCAAAATAAACCGGTCACGTTCACACATACATCCTTTAAAAAGTTTACTATGGCCGTGTTTCAAAATCTAGTCCTCATCTGAAAGTACATAGAAAGTATGTTGCTGTTCACGCGCCAAACATGCTGCCTACATAGGGAGCTCACTAGGTATCGAGACACGGCCAGTCCTCCAGCTGATCGACAGTCTGGAACGGGGGAAAAGTGGCGTTTAATAACTTTAAACTTAACCATGTCGTGTTGTTTATAAAAGTCATTGTGTATTTAGTGTATCACTGTCGTGTTCGTGGAAAACAGCAGGTTTTTCTTAGCGTCAGTTAACTGGTCAGATGAGTTGTGCAGCTCTGAGGAGCGAGTCAGATTTTCCAATCGCTCATTTATGAGGAGATCGCGAGCCTTTTTTCAGCCTGCTGATCTACAACAGCCTCTGAGGTAAGTTTAAGACTTCATTCTTTTAACATTGTACTTTGTTAGATGCCTTTACTTTGCTTTAGTGTTGCAAACAAGCCTTTAAGGGTGACACTGAAGGGGGAAAATCAGTTTTAGGAATGTCCTCAAACCTAATTACATTAAAATTCACGATCCAGTTTATTAAATGTTTGTGAGTTTTTGTGACAGAGCTCGACGAAGTTAGCTTTTGTGTTCATATGTCAAAAGCTAACTTCAGATTTTCGTAAATGTTTTGAGTTTTTCTCCTAACTAATTTGAAGTTTACGTCAATCCTGAGTGAGTGATTGAGTGCTGTTAAACACGCTCATGATGAGATATAATGTCGCTACACATTGTTGAGTGTTAAACCCGCACTGCTCTACTACTTTACACAAGCAACTTGATTTTTCCGAAAAATATCAACATTTTGTGGCAACTTTCAACATTTCTCACCTTGTTCGAGCTTTACGACCAGCCCAGCGCAGGTTACTGATTCCTCTCATTCCGCTTTTTTGAGGAAATGTTTTTGAAAACATCATTATTTAACAATTGTGTCAAATTTATTCCAGCAATTTTCCTAAATTAAACCTTTATTTATCACATTATGGAATCAGTGTTTAGTAGGTAAGTTTTATTGCTCATGAACACATATTTAGGGTTGTTTTCTTTATTATCAACATCATCAACATGTCTTTTGTGTTTCTTTTAAACTACATTTTGTAGATGAATTTGTGTGATATATATATATATATATATATATATATATATATATATATATATATATATATATATATATATATATATATATTACAAAAACAATCAAGATTTATGAAGCCTGTGTGTTTTCTTCAAACCAAACAAATTATAAATAATATTAATTTGAAAAATTGTTAAAAGTATTTATTTTACTTGCATAAATATTTTACTTTCAGTTGAAACAATCATTATATAATCTGGTTAAAATAACCCAAAGTCACAATATGGTTAAAGTGGCTATATATATATATATATATATATATATATATATATATATATATATATATATATATATTATATATATATATATACCGGCCACTTTATTAGGTACACCTGTCCAACTGCTTGTTAACATAAATGCCTTATCAGCCAATCACAAGGCAGCAACTCAATGCCTTGCATTTAGGCATGTAGACATGGTCAAGACGATCTGCTGCAGTTCAAACTGAGCGTCAAAGGTGATCTAAGTAACTATAAATGTGGTATGGTTGTTGGTGCCAGACAGGCTGAACTGAGTATTTCAGAAACTGCTGATCTACTGGGATTTTCAAGCACAACCATCTCTAGGGTTTGCAGAGAATGTCTGATAGGAGAAAAAATCCAGTGAGCGGCAGTTCTGTGGGCGCAAATGCCTTGTTGATGGCAGAGGTCAGATGAGAATGGCCAGACTGGTTCCAGCTGACAGAAAGGCGACAGTAACTCGAATAACCACTCGTTACAAAAGAGGTCTGGAGGAGAAGAGCATCTCTGAACACACAACATGTCCAGCCTTGAGGCAGATGGGTTACACCAGCAGAAGACCACACTGGGTGCCACTCCTGTCAGCTAAGAACAGGAAACTGAGGCTACAATTCACACAGGCTCACCAAAACTGGACAATAGAAGATTGGAAAAATGTTGCCTGCTCTGATGAGTCTCGATTTCTGCTGCAACATTTGCATAATAAGGTCAGAATTTGGCATCAATAACATGAAAGCATGGATCCATCCTGCCTTTATCAATGGTTCAGGCTGGTGGTCCTGGCACACTTTGGGCTCATTAGTACCAATTGAGCATTGTGTCAACGCCACAAACTACCTGAGTATTGTTGCTGACCGTGTCCATCCCTTTATGACCACAGTGTACCCATCTTCTGATGGCTACTTCCAGCAGGATAATGCACCATGTCATAAAGCGTGAATCATCTCAGACTGGTTTCTTGAACATGACAATGAGTTCACTGAACTCAAATGGCCTCCACAGTCACCTGAACTCAATCCAATAGAGCACCTTTGGGATGTGGTGGAATGGGAGATTCACATCATGGATGTGCAGCCGACAAGAATTAAGGCAGTTCTGAAACAAAAGGGGGTCCTACCCTGTACGAGTAAGGTGTATCTAATACAGTGGCCAGTGAGTATTTATTAAATATATGTGTGTGTGTGTGTTTAGCATCTTAAAACATTTGCAAATTGCAACCATTTTATGAAACAGGTTATTAGAAATAGATCTGAATGTTTTGAAGGTTAAAGTTGACATTTTATATTCAATTTAAATTAATACCATTTGCTAAGGTCAAAACTACTCTGTAATCTATTCTATACAATGTCTAAATGCCATATGTTTTGATTGATCCCCTACAAAAAAAGTAGTTATGTTGCAATAAGACAGAAAGAAAGCCTTTGCTGCTGTATCATTCTGTCCAGTCTCCTGATGTGCTGTTTGTCCAGGACAGGATGATGTGGTGTGTTTTGTCCTGCTGTGTGCTCCTGCTGTCGCTCTGCTCCCGCTCAGCCCATGCAGGGATGGAGGACTCCGACTGGGGTTCTGGATTCCACGAGCTCCTCAGCAGTTTCCCAGCAGACAGTCCTTTCGTCAGAGAGACGCCCGGCAGACCTGCCAACTGCACCCAGCGCTTCTGGCTGCCACCATCCTCCCCGGTGTGCTGGGATGACATCGCAGGACCAGAGGAGTTTGAGAAGTCCCGTATGCTGGTGCTGCAGAACAGGGCCGCTCTGCAGGCCGTGTCCACATCCAGCGGCCTGGAGGATGGAGGAGTGTCTTACGATCAGCAGGCCAGAGAGGAGGTGCAGGGCGTGCGGGAAGATCACCTCGCCGTCATCCAGACCACAGACACCATGCAGAAAGTCTTCCTGGATCTGGAGGAGAAGAGGAAGGAGGGGAAAGAGCATTATACCTTCAACAGGTGAATGAGAACCTTTATTTCTGGGGGAAGATATGTGACACATGAGCAAATCCAGCATCATGGATGCAGCTAAAACTCAAACATGAATACACAGAGAAAGTATAGGTTAACATTATATTGAAATACCTTTTTAGCCGTTTTAGTGACTGTCGCTTTAAATTCAAATGAGATTGTGCTCTTTTCAAAAGAGGGCGGAGCTACAAATGCATGTGTGTCAGCATAGAGGCATATTCAAAGGCAGGCTGCTTCTCACTCAGACCTTTTAATGAAAATGAAAGAAAGAAACTGAATAGGATTTTACCATATGATTACAAAATGTTAACACTGTTTGTTTTCTTATGAATCATGTCTTTTTTCTTTCCTAGTCTGAAGGAGCAAATGGAAAACACCAGAGGCTCTATTGCTAACCGTGAGCAAGCCGCAGCTCTTCTGGAGAAGCACCTGCTCAATCTGGAGAGGTTTTTGAACACTATGCAGCTTCAACTTGATGAACTGTTTTATCAGTAATTTGAGCAACACAAACCACCTCATGGCAAACGAACATGTGGAAAACAACATAATGCATGCTTCATTCATGTTTTTAAATTCAAAGATACAGCTTCTTTAACAGTGTACTGCATGCTAAAATGGCACCCTGCATTTTGCTTTTGGTGTGCATTTTTTGTACTCTGTTACCCTCATATTTATTCATTTTCTATATTGGCTTAGTCCTTTATTTATCAGGGGTCGCCACAGCGGAATTAACCACCAACTATTCCAGAATATGTTTTACACAGTGGATGCCCTTCCAGCCGCAACCCAGTAGGAAACACCCATACACACTCACATTGCCAATTTAGTTAATCCAATTCACCTATAGCAGATGTCTCTGAACTGTTGGGGCAAACCCACACGAACAAGGGAAGAGCATGCAAACTCCACACAGAAACACCAACTGAGCCGAGCCGTGGTTCGAACCAGCGACTTTCTTGCTGTGAGGGGACAGCATTACCTACTGCACCACGGCGTAGCCCTGGGACTGTTTTATATGCATTTATTAATCATTCCTACTGTTTAATTAACATGAACTGTCAAGTTTATTAAAGACCCAAACCCCTCGCTGCACGTCAGCTGCCACCTTCAGCAAACCTCCTAATACCTGCAGCATGAGGACTTTTCTTAATGAGCATCAAAAGTGGCTGATCTGTTCAGCAAAGGATTTGACTGCATGTCACAGCAAATCAAACGACTAAAATAATACAAAACGATATAACTAAAGCAATCTCCACTGTGCTGAGCGAGAGCGCTTGTCTTCTGTTAAACCAGGGGTGTCAAACTCAATTCCGGGAGGGCCGAAGCCCTGCACAGTTTAGTTCCAACCCTGCTCCAACACACTTACCTGTAGGTTTCAAACAAGCCTGAAGGACTCAATTAGTTTGATCAGGTGTGTTTAATTAGGGTTGGAACTAAACTGTGCAGAGCTGCGGCCCTTTTGGAACTGAGTTTGACACCTGTGTGTTAAACTGTCGCATCTTTGATAACGTAAGCATGCTTTGGCTGGTTGGTAAACAATGCAGTGTGAGTGCAGGGGGAGAGGGAAAAGTGTGCTTCGGCATGGTTCATGACAGCCGTGCCTAGTGAGTTCTCCCTTCTAGCATTATTTCAAATAGTATTTATCTTTTTTACCTTGAGCATAAACATAATACATAAGACATTAATACATCTTATTATGCTGAATTTGCCTTAAATTGTATGTGATCAATTTTCAAACACCTTTGAAATGCTGTTAAATTAAAATATTCAGCAAGCCAAGCATCTTGGGGTTTTGTTCACGAGTAGCGGAAGGATGAAACGTGAGGTTGACAGGCGGATCGGTGTTGCGGCAGCATTAATGTAGTCGATGTACCGCTCCGTTGTGATAAAGAAGAAGCTCTTGATTTACCAGTCAATCTACATTCCTACGCTCACCTATGGTCATGAGCTTTGAGTCATGACCGAAAGGAAAAGATCTCGGATACAAGTTGCGGAAATGAGTTTCCTTCGCAGGGTGGCAGGGCGCACCCTTATAGATAAGGTGAGGAGCTCTGTCTGGAGTTTAAAGTAGAGCTGCTGCTTCTCCACATCGAGAGAAGTCAGCTGAGGGGGATCAGGCATCTGTTTCGGAGGCCTCCTGGACGCCTACCTAGGGAGGTGTTCCAGGCATGTCCGACTGAGAGGAGGCCTCGGGGAAGACCCAGGACGAGCTGGAGGGGCTGTCTCTTGGCTGGCCAAGGAACACATTCGGGATCACCCTGGAGGAGCTGGAGGAAGTGTCTGGGGAGAGGAGAGTCTGGAATTCTTTGCTAAGACTGCTGCCCCAGCGACCCGGCCCCAGGAAAAGCGGTCGAAAATGAGATGCAATGAGATTAGGAAGCCAGTAAGTGTCTGATCTTCTGCAATGTTAGAAACTCATTTCAAAACACAATTGAGACGGTGCTCACTGCAGAGCCATTTGAGCAGAGTTGAGCTCCAGCGAGGGGGAGCATGAGCTCTCGCTCCACCTCCTAAGCTGTTTTAATGCGTACACCAACCCCACCCCTAACCCTACCCCCAGTGACATCACTCGTAGAAGAAGTGCAAGAAAGGAGGAACGAGAGCTCAAGCTCCCCCTCGCTAGAGCTCAGCTCTGCCCAAATGGCTCTGCAGTGAGCACCACTTAAATTACCGTGAACACAAAATAATCAACAAACGTATTTATTCAAATACAAACTCAAACTGTTCAAGAATTTTTTTTAAAACTATACACAGTACACTATAGAAACCCCAACTTTTATCCTCCTCAGCAGTGACGTGGTTAAAAATGCAATCAAACTTGTCTCTAAAACACACCCGAAACCCTGAGAGATGCATTTAGGAGCAAGCGCTGATTTCACATTGAATGGACTGTCAGGAATGAACAAGATCTTTTCTATAGGCACGACTCATGGTGTCGAGCAGTAATGAACAGAAATGATTCTGCTTTCCAGTACTCAGTGGTTGATGCCTATTTAGACTTAGCATAGTGTAAGTAGATGTAAAAACAACACAGTGACTACATCAAGTAAAACGTGTACATAACCTCTCCAAACCAGGTGTAAAAACACTATTCTTTGGGTGAAATGTCCTGATGTGTAAGACAGCGTTGTGTGATTTTTAGTGAGGAAGTTGACAGGACCAGTTAGCAGTGATTTCCTCTGACTTGCTATACATCACTACATGTTGTCATCCTCTTTTTCCATTTCTTCCAGCGTCTTGAGATAATCTCTGGCCAAGATTTTCTTAGGAAGGATGTCTATAAATAGAAGAGCAAACTGTTTACACAGCGGTTTGACTTGGATCGAATGGTGTTTGTCATTAGAGACTCACCAGTTAAAAACTGAAAGGTTTCCGTCTCCTCTACCGTATCAGCCAGATCGCTGTATGACAGGGTGTTTGTGTCTTTACTGGGTCCGTTTTCATACGAGGAAAGAGCCAAGTGCTGGACAAAAAGCTCCTAGGAGGAAATGAAGATCTCAGGTTATGGTTAAAGTAAACTTCAGTCAATGTTATACAAATATACTCTATTAGATTGTTCTTGTAATCTATGCAACTACTTTAACTGTAATTTAATCTGTAATGGAAAATGTGGAAAATAGTGTGATGCATATTTTATTATTAAATATTTTAACCAAACAAACAAAACAATAAAGACTTGTATAATGCATGTAAATGAGTCTCAAAAGGCAATAAGGATATTAAAAGAAGATATAGATTTAAACAAGTCATTGACATGCAAAAAAATATATAGTTAAAAGTTCTCAGGTGATCTGGGGTATTTTTAATACAATTTTTGAAGGATATAAAATGACAGGTGTCAATATCAACTAAATAAGTCCTTCAGGCTTGTTTGAAACCTACAGTTAATGCCGCAGTCACACTCGAGTTTGAGCATGCGAAATTCTGTAGTATGGCACTGCGAAAAGGGGCGCGATTAAACAAGATGATCAGACAGTTAAAAAAGCAAGCGATTGCTCCATATTTTACATTTCTGTCCAGAGAGGTCATGTTTTGATCTTTAATTGGTTTCCCGCAGCCACATGATTCGATTTGGCAGGTCAGAGTTAACAAAGCTTGAATTTTACAATGTAGCAAACAGCGAAACTTGTCGCACGAGCTTGCGTTTTAGGCCCGACACATTCAAGTGCATATGAATGGAAGTCTATTGAGAGAAAAGTCCAGTGTGACCACGTCTTTAATCTGTTGGAGCAGTTTGACACCCCTTTCATATATATATATATATATATATATATATATATATATATATATATATATATATATATATATATAATATAATCTGAATGGCTGATAGCCATGAGATATTTTGCCAGTAACAGCACACAAAGGCCTCTTCAACTTTGTGTATTACTCCGCCCACATACAAGCAGAGACACACCACAGTTTGACAAATATTCCTGCTGTAAGACAACATAATGTACTTTAAAAGCTATTTTAGTCGAGAATGTAGTTGTTTAGATTGCAACTATGTAGTTTATTTATAAGGATAGTGCCCATTTTAAAATATCATTTCTGAGAGAGCGCGTCGGTGTCCATTAGTCAAGACGGTTGTCTATCCACAAGATGGTGCCAGGACCGCATAATGAACTTAGAAGATTAAAACTGCTGTTTTCTTGAGAGCGAATGAGAAGCTGAAAAACGGAAGCATTGCTGTTTTTAAGGTGGACCGGATAGAGTCGATAGGAAGCTGGATTCAGCCTAGTCCCTCCTTAACGCAAACACAACAGCAGTCTGGCAGTGATTTCGCTGCTTTTTTTCATTTCCGGTCACGTTCAGCCTTATAATCTTAAAATGTGAGCAAAATTTAGCTGTTTTATCATCACAGTTTTATTTTTATCTGTAAAGTGAATGTTGTTGCAGAGGTACGCAATCATAAATAACATGTTACATCCTACAAAACCAGAAGAGATGAGAGCGATTCCCAAAATCCCCTCAGTAAAACTTTTCACTCTTATTGTCCACAAATTTAAAATTGAGGTAAAGCTGTTTTCATATTCACACATTTGCTCAGTAACAATTTTGTGACACGCTACTTTTATTATATTGTTGTTTTTATCATATTGTTTACCATGGTACTTTGAATATTTGAATTGAATATTCAAAACAACATGAGCACGATTTAATTGACTGTAAACAGTGCTGTACTTTGATAGCTGTTGGTTGCGAAAATGATTTCATTATACTTTTCGGAAATTATATTACCAAAGATAAAGTCTAAATGTGTGAATATAAAACCAACTTTACCTCAATAAAATTAAATAAGACTTAAAGACTTTTTTGTGACAGGATTGTATGAAAATTAACGTATATTTAACTAATTAATGACACTTTTGCATATGTTAACATCTCTTTAAAAATGTCCTAACACAAAAAGGCATAAATTCTAACTTGTAGAGATTCAACTGGTGAAGTTTGATGATATAACTTAACTTTTAACGTGTTTTAGCCAAACATTATTCACCTGCAGTGTCTGGCGTTAAACTCAAAATAATCAATGTTACAAATGTTCACGACGATCAAAAGCAAAACAGAAAACGCCATTTTTAACTGAATGAGGCTGATGATGATAAGCTGGTAACTACCCATTGATTAATAACGCGCCAAATTACCGTTGCTTTTGTCGTCAAGAAAAGAGCGTCTTGGTTTATACAGGACACATCGGGAGAACTTTTCATGATTAATCGCACCCTGGATATAGGCAGAGAAATAGTTCTACTGTTTGCAGCTTGATCTACTGTCTCCTCCATGTTTGTTTCAGACATGTTCTGTTGTTCAACAACCGCTTCAGAGCAACGGAAGTAAATCTACACAGACGTGTAGAGACGTCACTTGATGAAGTAACATGGGAATTGTAGTCTTATGAAGAATCGTGTTGTAGTTCTTTAAGAACGTAAAAATGTGTGTATTTATGTAGTTGACACGGAAAAAAATAATTTATGTCTTATTTATCTTTTATTTTTATCTTTTTAGTTTTATTCTTAGCCACAATAATTTACCAAAACAAGTTGACGAATTTATCGAGGATGAATACTGCAAAAACAATATATAAATAAATAGACAAATTTATAGAGAAATGAGTAAGTAAATCCATAAATTCATGCATAAAGAAAATAGTAAATAAATAAATATGCAAATAAATATGCAAATAAATGTATATAAAAAATCCATATATATAATTCTACAAATTCCTGCATAAATACAATACAAAATAAATAAATATGCAAACTAATAAATAAATTTATATAAAAATCTACAAATCCATGCATAAATAAAATAATAAATATACAAAAAATTTATATAAAAAATTTACAAATTCCTGCATAAATCACATAATAAATAAATAAATATGCAAATAAATAAATAAATCTATATAAAAATTCACAAAGTCCTGCATAAATAAAATAATAAATAAATCAATGTATATATAAATCTACAAATTCCTGCATAAATAAAATAATAAATAAATAAATAAATGTAAATAAAATCCATAAAGTCTTGCATAAATAAAATAACAAATAAATATATATGCATATAAATAATTAAATGTATATAAAAGAAATCCACAAATTTCTGTATAAATAAAAAAAGAAATAAATAAACATGTAAATAAGTAAATAAATTTATATAAATAATCCACAAATTCCTGCATAAATGAAATAATAAATATATAAATGTATTAAAAAAATCACAAATATACAAATAAATAAATAAATAAATGTATATAAAAAATTCATAAATTCCTGCATAAATAAAATAATAAATAAATAAAATAAATACATTTGCAAATAAATAAATAAATGAATATAAAAATCCACTAATTCCTGCATAAATAAATATATAATTAATTAATAGTGCGGGCAGGTAAATAAATAAATAAATTACACGGATCTTGGGGGATTAAGAAAATGCTTAACTGAAAGTTTATTTTTCGTCCTTTCAAACATTTCCCATTTTCCATATTTACTTTTCCTCAGGTCAACATGCTAATGAGAATGAATAAATTAACATTTGAAGTTTTTCTTTTGAGTAGTTTAGCATTTTCTTATTCCCCCAACATTTAGGGTAATTTATCTTATTATTTACTTGCCTAAACTATTAATTATTTATATATTTATTTATGCAAGAATTTGTAGATTTATATATATATATATATATATATATATATATATATATATATATATATATATATATATATATATATATATATATATATATATATATATTATTTTGTATGCATGAATTTATGTATGTATTTACTTGGGGTTGGGGGCATTATCATTTTTGTATTTCCCCAACATTGGTGTAATTTATTTAATTATTTACCTGCCTACACTATTAATTATTTATATATTTATTTATGCAGGGATTTTTGGATTTGTATATACATTTATTTATTTATTTACAAATCTATTTATTCATAATTTTATTTATGCAAGAATGTATATATTAGTTACTCATTTATTTATATATTTGCGTATTTATTTATTGTTTTTGCAGGTTTCGTCCTCCATATTTAAAAGCATCAATATATAATGGTCAATCTATTTTTGAGAATCCACCTGTTCAATGAACAACGGAAGTAATATGTCCGACATATTTTTATTAACGTATTTTTAAACAAAACACTCAAATTAGATTTCAGAAAACAGATTTCAATAACGTATTATTTTCAGTCACAACCTTCGTTAAATTATCACAAACTACGTTTCCCAAGATACCCGTGTTGTTTTTTTCTCTTCTCGACAGTAGCTGGGCGTGTGCGCTGCACAGATAACGAATGAGCTTGGCAACGGTGTTTACTACAGCCTTCAGGACTCCATTACCCACAATGCACCGCTCGTCGTTGTCAAAAGTCTTGCTTTCTTGGGTCACTTACCGAACTCTGGCCGTGTCAGCCAGCTTTAATTTTTCTCGTTTGTCGGAATAATGCATTTTTCAGGCGCTGGCCTCGGGGAAATAGGACACGGACAGGGGCCCGGACCCGGACCGACGCCTGGAAGCTGCAATCCGCGCAAATTCAGCGAGAAAATCGCCCTGCACAACCAGCGACAGGCTGAAGAAACCGCAGCTTTTCGAGAGGTTATGATGGACATTACTTCCATCAGGGTGAGTCCAGCTCAATACAGAACATGTCACTTTTTACCACAGCTGACACATAATTTTACCAGGGTACTTTTTTGTAATATTTTCGAAGCTGAAGGGTCTGTATAAACTTCAGAATGCTGTTGTTTGCCTGGTTAGTGTATTGATTTGTGACAACCGGTCAGTTTTAGATACAGCTATTGACTTTTCTTAGGAAGTGGTCTTTCAGAAACATTCAACCAAGAAGAAAAAAAAGGTATATAATAAAAAAGGGAAGGCTAGAGTAACTTGTATCACCCCCTTTTGAACTTATTTATTTACACATGTAGGGGCGGATTTAGTGATTTGGGGGTCCTAAGCAATTCCAGCCATGGGGCCCAACAGTTCTAAAATGCACCCTTACTACTTCATACATATATATATATATATATATATATATATATATATATATATATATATATATATATATATATATATATATATATATACACACACACACACACACACACACACACACATATATATATATATATATATATATATATATATATATATATATATATATATATATATATATATATATATGTGTATACATATTTGCAAATGTAATAATTATAATATTTTATTTTATGATATTATTATTACATAACATTAAATTTATATAATAATATTATATTTTAATTTATATTAAATAATATTTAATTACGTAAAATTTGTATTAGTTTGACTCTTACCATACAAAATATGATAATATTATGAAAATATGATTTTATGAATTAATTCATTTTCTTGTCGGCGTAGTAGTCTCTTTATTAATCCGGAGTCACCTCAGCAGAATGAACCGCCAACTTATCCAGCACGTTTTTATGCAGCGGATGACAGTGTTAAAACCTTGACTTTTCCAAACCGCGGTAAATCATGAAGTTTTAACTGCTTAGGTTAAAAAAATAATACTACAAAGATGGTCTTTAAATAACAAGAAAGCAGTTAAAACTTCTAAAACGTGCCTTTTTTAATATTCTGCATTCATTTGTATTATTTTTTCATGTGCCTTTTCTCTCTTTTTAAAATTTTTAATACATTTTTCAGCGATTCTTTTTTTTCTCACTGACTTTCTCTTTGTTATACTTCTTTAAAATTGTCATATTTTTCTTGTTGCAAAAAAGTAACATCTGTATTATTTTTACTACACTTTAATCTGCTGTTTTTTTATTGTAATTGCCTGTTGTCATTGCAATATAAAAAACAAAGATGGTATTTAAGATCCTACTGAAAGTTTAAATAATGTAATCTAATATTATTTAATAAATAACATTTAATATAATAATGTAATAATCAGACAAATGTAGGGGGAAAGATAAGATAATCCACAAAGTAATTCATATTTAATAATAAAAAATCACCTTTAATTATTATTGTTATTATTATTATTATTTTAATTTTGATTTGTTTCTTTTTCAAGTAACACTACTTTGAGCTCTAAACAGTTCTAATCTGAAATCAATCAGTTACTTTTTAAAAGTGTCTCAGTGTCTCGGTGCGTTTACTTATTATGTATTGAGTGACTTATGTGAGACAGATGCAAAACAAAAGATTATTTTCTCACCCTCAGGCCATCTAAGATGTAGGTGACTTTTTTTCTTCAGTAGAAGATTAAAGTAGATTTTTAGCTGACACTTTGGTGATTCCTTCAGTGCAAATTAACAGCACTATCAGTATTTTTAAAGTCAAAGAAGAAACAAAACATCCAGAAAAAAATTAATACTTTGACATAACACTGAGATCTTAGTGAATGGCAAATAAATGGGTCAGTGCAAGAAATTAACATTATTTACAACACAATAACTTTAAATCCAAAGCCTCTTCAAATGGTCATGAGCATGTTTACAAATTAGCCTGTAATAATAATAATACAATAATAATAATGTAAATAGAGTTCAGTTTCATGCACAGGCTGATCATTTTGCTTCATACGACCGCAAAATATTGTCAGGAGTCACAGGTGTTCATTTTATTTTGCATGTATATGTTTTTTGACTCTCAAAATGAAAAATGTGGTTAACTCGCAATGTATGAAACAACAATAATCCCAGTTTCAGCTAAAAATAATGTTCAAAATCATCTACAGCTTGCATGGTTTAGGGTTAAATAAACAACCAAAATTATCATTATTGGCTGAACTAAATCTTAATATATAATGTACAGGATTTGTATTTAAGGAAAACAAAGTTAAACAGTAGTTTTCTAGACCTCTCAAAAGCGATTTGTTGTCACGGATAAATAGGTTAAGTCTTTTACAACCTGTATATGGATTGTGATTCAGCAGCTCCACATGGATTATGTACATACTTAATAATAGCACTTTGTCTGTCACTCATCGCGGGTCTGTTTTACATCAGTGTTACAGGATGAAGCAGAGATCTGTAAATCTCAGGTACGGTGTCTGCTTTAAATTATGATGCAACAGGCCTAAGTTCCCCTGAGGGTAGAGCAGGCTGTGAGGTTTGTGTTAAACCATCGCTGTTAATCTGACTGATGGCCATTTATTCAATGCACAGGTTGAAGCTGAGAGAGTTCGGCAAACCAGAGACCCGGTGCCGTATTATGGAGGATCACTACCAAACGTCAATCAGATGTCAAGATGCTCCGCGGAGACACAGGTGTGGGATTTTGATTTATTTATTATAGGGATAGTTCACCCAAAAAATACAATTTCTTCATAATTTACTTGCATTTAAGTGGTTCAAAACTTTTATGAGTTTCTTCTGAAGATATTTTGAAGATAAAAAGCAGCCATTGACATCCATAGTAGGAAGTCAATGGTTGTTTCATTCTTCAGTATATCTTCATTTGTCTTCAACAGAAGAAAGAATTGAAAACACAGCTTTGATACAAGTAAATGATGACAAAATGTCAATTTTTTTGAGTGAACTATTCCTTATAAGTGATACTTCGCCCAAATTTAAAATGTATTCACTATTTCCTCACCCTCAAGTGGTTCCAAACCTTTATGAGTTTTTTCTTCTGTCAAACACAAAGGAAGATATTTTGAAGAATGTTAAAAACCTGATAAGCAATTACTATGGAAGTCAATGGTTACAGGTTTTCAGCATTGATATATTTGTGTTTAACAGAAAAAAAGAAACTTATAAAGTTTTGAAGCAAGTAAGGGGTGAGTAAATGAACCATCTCTTTAACTTTGGTTTAATGGAAATTGGGGGGTTCTTTGTTTTCTGTATTAGTGTTTTTTATTAAACAATGTTTAAATGCATTTAAAGATCAAAATCTAAATCTGTGCATTTAATTAAAACATTTTTAAAGATCAATAAATAGTTCATAAAATATAAAATTTTTGGAAATTACTATAAACAGTTGAAGTCAGAATTTTTATTTTATTTTATTTTTAAAAATATTTCTCAAATGATGTTTAACAGAGCAAGGAAATTTTCACAGTATGTCTGATAATATTTTTTCTTCTGGATAAAGTCTTATTTGTTTTATTTTGGCTAGGATAAAAGCAGTTTTAAAGTTTTTAAAAACCATTTTAAGGACAAAAAATAAATAAATAAACGGGGGCTAATAATTCAAGGGGGGCTAATAATTCTGACTTCAACCGTATATTGCAACTGAGAAAGCCAAAATAATTAAATAGCTATTTAACCCTACTATTACCCTAAAATCTGCTAACACCTTTTTCACAGGCTTTAGATAACGCCAGAAAATGAACTGAGGATGTCTTTTTCCATGTGATAATTTTATTTTACATTTAGCTTTGAAGATGTTAAACAGTTTTATTTTATTTAAATTGTATTTTTAATAATTTTTAACAGGGTTTTTTTTTTTTTTATTAATCTGTTTACAGTACCCAAGTTGCCTCACCCAGCAGCTTCTGGAGGCCGATGAGGAATACAGAGATGTCCAGCCCAGTCCTCTCAGCAGGCCTTACAGGAGACATGTATCCTCTGTTTAAAAAATTGTAAAAACATCATAGAAACCATCATTTCACAATATTACTGCACATTTACAGTATTAATGGTAAAATAAGGGCGGCACGGTGGCTCAGTGGTTAGCACTGTCGCCTCACAGCAAGAAGGTTGCAGGTTTGAGTCTCGGGTGGGCCAGTTGGCAATTCTGTATGGAGTTTGCATGGGTTTCCTCCGGGTGTTCTGGTTTCCCCCACAGTCCAAAGACATGCGCTATAGGTGAATTGGGTAAGCTAAATTGCCTGTAGTGCATGTGTGTGAATTAGAGTGTATGAGTGTTTCCCAGTGATGGGTTTCAGCTGGAAGGGCATCCGCTGTGTAAAACATATGCTGGATAAGTTGGTGGTTCATTCCACTGTGACGACTCCTGATGAATAAATTGACTAAGCCAAAGGAGAATGAATGAATGATCAAATAAATGCAGCCTTGTTGAGTATTAGGAATTAATAAAATTCTTACTGAAAAATAATGAATAATATGTTTATATTTTGTAAAATTATTTATTAAATGTTCAGTAAGTTTAACAATTGCAGATTTAGTATAAACTGGATTGGTTGAAAGGATTTCTGGATTTCTTTTTTCAAATGAAGCCTTAACTGAACGTTTATAGTTTGATAGCGCTCCGTATCTCTCTTCACACCTCTCTCCTCCTCGAGCTCCAGCCTGGAGAAGGTAAGACTATAAATAAACTGTGCTCGAATCTGCCATAATCATGACATTCAGGTGATAAAAGATTCACAAAGTTTTAATTTTACACACTGAAGTTGCCCTCAGATGGATAGATAAACATCCTGAGCTTTTGTTCCTGCCAGTACGTTAATTAAAGGCTGCTTGTGTGCCTCCAGAAACTGGTCCAGTTGCTCTGCCACTGAGAAGAGCCAGATGGTCCGTCTTCCTCTCACTGCTCTAAACAGGTAAACACAACTCTTCAGTGTTTAGATCAAGATAAGAACTTGTGCTTATGTGATCATTTTTGTGACTCCCATTGATCTCTCTAATTGGCAAGGGAAGTTTATTTACTGTAAATAGCACTCTTCATAGCTGATGGTAATTCAAAGTGCTTTACATAAAGAAGATTAAACGAATCATTGCACAATAAGAATAAAAGAGATAAAAACTACAAAATTAAAATGCTTAATATCATATTCAGGGGAGACACGGTGACTCAATGGTTATCACTGTTGCCTCACAGCAAGAATGTCGCTGGTTCGAGTCCCGGCTGGTCAGTGTATCTTTTGGTCATTGGATTTTAATTTTAGAAACAGACATTAATAAAAAAAATTTTTAAAAAAATGAGCCGTTTTTTTATTTTTGTTTTATAATTCAAAAGCAAATATTGAAATTTGAAACATTTTTTATTTTCATGGTGAAAAACGAAAAACCTAAATTCAAAAATGATTTGATTTTAATTTTTTTTTCGAATAACAAAAAATAAAATCACCAGAAAACAAAAACAAATAAAGGCTTGTTTTTTTATATTCCGAAACAAGACAGACCCGACTCATTCACAGTGGCAATGCTGCCACACACAGGCTAGCCTACTATAGGCTTTTATTTTTTTTCCACTTCTATTGTTATAAAAGGCCTTTTCTTGTAAAAACAGGATTTTGTTAAGACATATTTTCCTCATTAAGACAACAGGGCCGGTTATAGGTTATATATTTATTTTTTGTTAGCATGTTTGAAGTGAAACAACCTTTATTTTGACGTTACATGCAAATATTTTGCTTTACTGAACACTTTTCTGAAAAGAAAGTTTTAATGTTGTTAAAACCATAATACTTCCACTTCCCGAAGTTTGACCACGAATCATTTCAAGTGAGAGAGGCATTAATACAGTTATAGTATTTTAAAATAAAATTAATAGTTAGTTTTATCTGAAAGGAAACATGCTGCACAAAAATCCCATGTCTTTTAAAAACTGACTATCACTAAAGCTTGCGTATGAGTGGGTCTATCCATAATTTTCTGTATCCATGTGCAAATATAGCAGCAGCCTAAACAATGAGACATCATAATTTTATGGGAGTTAAAACATTAAAAGCGATACAATAATTAATAAATTGAACACAATCCACGAATAGGCTTCAAGAAAGAATATGAGCTATTTGGCACCAGCTGGTCTTTTTTATTATATTCTATTATATATAATCATTGTGTTGCCCAGTACTGGGTTGCAGCTGGAAGGGTATCCGCTGTGTAAAACATATGCTGGATAAGTTGGCGGTTCATTCCGCTGTGGCGACCCCTTGAAGAATAAAGGGACAAAGGAAAATGAATGAGCATTCGCCCTCTAGAACAATCCCAGATCACAATGTTTATACCTCTTGTTCATTTTTCTCAGAACCAATTCGGACTCGGCCCTCCACACCAGTGTGCGAAACACTCAACTACACGGCCACCTGAAATCTACACAAACCCTAAACACCCAAACCAGACACTGTGGTGAGTTTAACGGTTTATTTCTTTTTCTATCCTAACGTAAAGTGAATCTCTTCAGAGTTTGCAAAACATATTTGAATCGGGTGCGTTTCCATCAAGATTTTAGAGTGTCTGACTGCAATATTGTAGAATACTGTGGAAATTAATTTATTTAAAATTGCAAAAATATTTATTATTGATATTTCTGTTTTACTGTGTGTTTTTTTGTAAGACAACATTAATAAAGCAATTACACCTGTTTTAGGGTTTGCACTTCCTGCTCCACTGATTGAAGAAAATATCCAGGAGGAAACACAGTCTCCTAAACTGAAGAAGGTTTGCCTTCTGCCTTGTTGACATTAGGATGATATACTGTTTCATAAATTAAAGCTTATAATGTTCTTAAATTTTTAATAAAATTATTATTTCATAATGATCTTTGCTTGCAGTTATCCCCCATGGCCTCATCAGGATGTGAAACACCCGTTGTTCAGTAAGTTTCATTCAGTCCTCATCATTAAAAGCTCTGTATGTTAGTTTTTGACTCTCACTTTCTAAATCAATACCATATTGGTATTGTTTGGGAATATTTAAGAAACAAGCTAGGGGAACATACTTGTTTATCTGAAAAACAATTCTAAAGTCAGATATTCTCCTTTGAAAAGTGTGTGTTTTCTGTGACGAATGTCTGTCTTTGTTTTGGTCTGAGTAACTCCGCCCACTGCCAGTTTACCCAATTATATTTTGGCACCCCGGTTTGTCTTGGTGCCTTAATGTATGCAAGCACAGCCGAAAATGTGATCTCCTGAGGACAGAAGCAACCTTTGAAATAAGACACAGATTGTAGTTATAAAAAAATGCACATAAGGTGGTTTTTATTTTGCAAACAATTCAATTATTATTAGTGCTGTCAAAGTAAATCCAAAATAAAAGTTAATATTAGTGTGTTCTGTAAATATTTTGTGCTTACAAATATAAACAAATATCATTCATTCATTTTCTTTTCGGCTTAGTCCCTTTATTAATCAGGGAATGAACCGCCAACTTATCCAGCATATGTTTTACGCAGCGGATACCCAATTTAGCTTACCCAATTCACCTATAGAGCATGTCTTTGGACTTGTGGGGGAAACCGGAGCACCCGGAGGAAATACACACAAACACGGGGAGAACATGCAAACTCCACACAGAAACACCAACTGACCCAGCGACCTTCTTGCTGTGAGGTGATTGTGCTACCCACTACACCACCGTGCTGCCCATAAACAAATAAATTATGCAATATAGTCATGCATATCAATATGTATAAATATTTAAAACAAATAAAAAACATATAAAACAAATTATATACATAAATATGTATGTAAATATGTTTCTTTTGTATATTTTTGTATTTTATGTATGGTATGGGTGTGTATTTAATTATACATATATACACAGTTCACATGTATATATTATGTAAATACAAACTTTAATCTTGGATCTTGTTATTACAATTTTTTTTTGACAGCACTAATTATCATAAACATCAGCAGAGCTTACAGTGTAAGGCTCGATCTTTAGGTGTGTGTGGAGTCGTCGTCTGAGTGGCTGGGTGAAAAAAACCCTCCAAAATTTTGAATTTGGACCGCTATCCTACATACTGCACCTTTAGGCTGTTAGTTTTTCTTCTATAATGAGTCTGTGTTTTGCTGTTTCTCTCACAGTTTCCCATCACCTGATCAGCAGGTCTCTTCTCTCCCCGTCCCGTCAGCTCTCAGTACGAGCGGGTCTCTTCCGGATCTCTCCAGCCTTCATCTGCCTTCACCACTGCCTGGCGGACTGGAGTCTGAGCCTCAGAGTGGAACAAATCTTTTGAACAGCACTTCTACACACCCTGACATCATGGCAGACTTCAGCTTACCAGGTGTGTTTCAGGAGCTGCCGTTGTTTCAATTACATTAATGCAGAGAGGTTTGGACTCTTTGAAATTTGTATATATTTTTTTATGAATTCATACTGTATAACATGTAAATATTAATTGTAAAAAATAAACGTGTAAATATTGTTTGCACAATATTTGCTTTGCATTAAGAATCTCTATGGATTGAGAGTCTTTTAGAGAGAGTTAAAGTCTTGTTGTTTGTCAAGTTAAATCTTGATGTTTTTGTTTTCGTACTTATAAATAATATAAAGCAAATATTACAAATGAAAATGCAAAGGGTCTATTTTTTTTTAACAAAGTGTTAACTTTGACAGTCATCAGCTACGTTTTTTTATTTATACATTTAATATGTATTTTACATATTTAGTTGTTCAGTTAAATTTTTTGGATGCATTTTTAATGTTATTTCCTTTTTAAAATACTTCTTTAATAAAAAAAAGTAAATAGAAATACAAAAACAAAACAAGTAAATTAGTTAAAAATACTAATACATTACTATAAACTAATATTTGTTTAAATAAATAGTGAATAATAGTATATAATATTTGACTAGGTATTTTTCAAGACACTTCTATACATCTTAAAGTGACATTTAAAGGCTTAACTAGGTTAATTAGGCAGGTAAGAGTAATTAGTCAAGTTATTGTATAACAATGATTTGTTCTGTAGACTATCGAAAATAAATATCTTAAAGGGGCTAATAATATAGACCTGAAAATGTTTTTAAAAAATTAAAAACTGCTCTTATTCTAGCCGAAATAAAACAAATAAGACTTTCTTCAGAAGAAAAAATATTATCAGACATACTGTGATAATTTTCTTACTCTGTTAATTATCATTTTAGAAATATTTTAAAAAGAAAAGAAAAAAAAACTAAACGGGGGGGGGGGGGGGGAAGGGGGGTGGGGGGGGCTAATAATTCTGACTTTAACTATATATATATATATATATACACACACAGTTGAAGTCAGAATTATTAGCCCAACTTTGATTTTTTAAAAATATAATTAAATAAATAAATAAATGTGTGTGTCTACATTATATGCACTTTAAAAATTGAGGTTACATTGAAAAAATGTAATGAATAATCCAAAAATAAAGCACTGGAAAAATATTGATGCAAGTAAACAAAAAACACTGAAGTTTCTCCACCGCTTGCTGTGTGGAAATCTATCTTATACGCTACTCTCTGCTGCATTCTTCACTCAGCAATCCCAGCTTTATACTATTCTTAAGTGTTAACCGAAACTTTGACTGTCATAAAATGCCTTTTTTAATAGATGTAATATTTATTCTTTTATTTTTATTATTTGTATATTGTATATAAATATATTATCATGAAATGGTGATAGAAAGCACTGCTCTGGACTCGTATAATTGTATTTTATTGTAAAGCATTGAAAAGATGTAACAAAACACTGAAGTTTCTCCACCGCTTGCTGTGTACAGGTCTGTCTTCACCCCTTCAGGCGTCTTTAAGCAACCCTCTGCTCCAGTCTTCTTCGCTCAGCAATCCCAGCATCCAGAGCTGTCTCAGCAGCCTCTCCCTGCCCAGTTCCCTGAGCTCCGTGTCGTCCCGTCTGTCCCTCAGCAACTCTTCCCTGCAGTCCTCGCTCAGCAACCAGTCCCTGCGCTCCTCGCTCAGCAGCTCGTCACTAAGCAACCAGTCCGTCCAGTCGTCCGCAAGCCGCTGCAGCATCAGCAGTGGAATCGGAGGATCCGGGTCCTGCTCCTCCTCCTCTGTCTCTGGGTCTCCTCGTGTCGCTGGCGGGACGTCCCGGAAGAGAGCCCAGCTCAGCCCGCTCATCGTGCCAAGTGGAGGAGAGTCCCGCTGGCAGCATCCCAAACAGTTTTCACCCACAGCGTCTCCAACTCTGCCTTCTATAGCACAGGTAAGAGCATTAATGATAGTCAGACTGATAATCATGCACGTCTTAAAGTGACAGTTTGCCCAAAAATTAAAATTAGCTCATTGTTTATTTTTCTCTCATGAGGTTTTAAACCTTTACAAGTTTTTTTCTTCTTCTGTTAAACACAAAAGAAGATATTGTGAAGAATGCTGGTTGTTGGAACAAATTACTATAGAAGTCAATGGTTACAGGTTTCCAGCATTCTTCACAATATCTTCTTTTGTGTTCAACAGAAGAAAGAAAGTCAAATTGGTTTGGAACAAGTGAAAGATGTTTGGGCTTACAAGAGTTTATCACTGCATTAGTGATGCTTAGTTTTTAGCATTTTTAATGGGTGTATTTCATTCTATTTCAATTCATTTATATTTCTATTTATTATATTGTTTCACTTCAGATATTTGCCATGGCAATATTTCAGATTTTCTGTATTTCTTAAAAATATAATCTGATTTCAGTATTTCTTTTTTTGATTATTACTATTTGTTTAATTAATTTTAGTTAATAGTCAATGATGCACAAATTAAACAAAGCAGTATATTCAATATTCATTGAATTAATATATTGTTTTATATTATTAATCTTATGATTTATTTTATATGTGTTTTATTAATCTTATGATTATATTTTAGTTTATATTATTAATCTTATATTTATACAGTTTAAGTCAGCATTATTGCCTTTTCGGCTTCTTTTCTTTTCTTGCAACCCATCTCTGGGAAACATCCACAAACACTCATTCACACACACATACACTATGGACAATGGGGGAAACCGGAGCACCTGGAGGAAATCCACGCGAATGCAGGAAAAACATGCAAACTCCACGCAGAAATGCCAACTGACCCAACCGAGGCTCGAACCAGCGACCTTCTTGCTGTCAGCGTTTTATGAGACGTTTACGAGAAGTTTTTCCGGATTCAAACTCAAGCGATTTCCTCTGGCGTCGAGCTGAAGAGTATGCAAAATCACTCCTTGATGTTAGATGGGGCTACACAACTTTAAGCTTCTGAGATTTGCTTGTAACACAGAGAAGAAGAGAGAAAGTTAACACGCTTGTTGTTAAACTTACTGACGATTCGAACTAGCATGGATGGTTGTTTTGACGCGGGGCGTCAAAACAAACCAAAAAAAAAAGAAATGACGCTTTTTTTTTTTAAATGACGCTTTTGCACCTGCCGTTTTGCACGTTGGTGTGCACGATCACATTGACGCTCTTTGTTAAGTCACTAGGTGTTGAACGTCGACATAAAAAGCGAGCAAAAAACGTCTCGGTGTGAACGGGCCTTTAAGGCTCCTACACACCGGGACGCTTTTCGTCAGCGTTTTACGAGACGTTTTTCAGTACTCAAACCCAAGCGCTTTTCACGGGGGTCAAGCTGAAGAGTATGCAAAATCACTCTTTTGACGTTAGATGGCGCTACACAACTTTAAGCTTCTGACACCCGCTTATAACACAGAAGAAGAGGAGGAGAGGAAGTTCAGATGCTTGTTGTTAAAGTTACGATGATGCGATGATGAAATGATAGTTCACCAGTGCAATAAGCAGCTCCACGTTCAAATCGCCTATGGGCATCTTCTTCAATGTGCGCTCGCATTGACAGTTTAGCGCTTGAGCGCCTTCAAGTGCTGTTTACTGTAACTTCAGCAGCTCCGTGCACGTAAACAAAAGTGCCGATCTGATTGGTGGAGAAGGTTTTAATGTGGCGTGTCAAAATAAAAAAATGAGCATGAGGCGTTTATTTTTAAAAATGATGCTTTTGCGCCTGCCGTTTTGTGCGTTGGTGTGCACGATCAAATTGACGCCTGTTATTTAGTCACGAGGCGTTAAACATCGACGGAAAACGCTAGCAAAAAACATCTCTGTGTGCATGGGCCTTTAGACTCAATTATTATCATTATTTATAGTATTATTATTTAAATCAGTTACCGAAAATGATTATAATAGTTTTAGTTAAACAATAACAGATTTTACTGTTAACTAAACATCCAGTTGGTCAAAATAATCTATTTAATCGCCATTTAAAAGGTCCTAAATTCCTTTCATTAGCAGTCTTCAATCCTTCTTGTTTTAATTTCTTTCATTATTGCATGCTTGCCATTATTCAGCTTCTAATGCACTGACTGTGTCCCTCAGGGTGCTCTGCTAAACTCCTGCAAAGTCCATAAGGAGACCAAACCACCAGCATATCCCTGCTCTCATCACATCAGACCCGCGCCTCCGCTTTCCCATCAGCCACTGCGCCAGTACTTCCATCCGGAGCCACAGTATCAGTCTATCCCAGAGCTGGAGCAGTGGATTCACAACGAACATCAGCAAACACACAATCAGAGACAAAAACACAGCCCAGTTCACAAACACCCACAAACACATGCTAAATTTGAGCCGCACTTACAGTATCCACCACAGCAAGCGTTTACCCAGCATGCACCGCTCTACCCACAGATCCAGCATCATCATCATCATCAAGAGCAGCAGAATCAGTGGCATCAGCAGAACCAGTATCAAAATCAACAGCTTCATCAAAACACAGCGATCCAGTGTCCTGATCAAGAGCAAAACTGGAGTCATTTCACAGGGGTGCATGAGCTGCAGCACACGCAGGTGAAGCGCAGATACTGCATGCAGACGCAGGATGACACAAAACCACCGTCTGAGCTCACCAATCCAGAGACTCCAGCAGCGGTCTCTCACTGTAAAGAGACGGAGCAGAATCCAGGGTCACCGGATAAAGGTTTTGAGCTGAACAAGGTGAGACATGTTTGGATTATGAGGATGCAGTTACATTTAAAGGGCACCTATTAAGCAAAATCACTTTTATAAGGGGTTTAAACACAGCTTCCATGAAGCAGCTGGTGAGCGCAAGATTTCTGATTTCCTCTGCTCGTGCATAAAACCTCTTGCACGCCCCCTCAAATATACGCTGCTCAAGCGCTGATCTTCTTGTGCGCTCTCAAATAAACACTGCTGAAGAGCGATTTCGTGCGTTTATGTAACAAGGATGTCTTCAACATTTATTAGATTTGCTAGGAATATTTATGAATGTCTCCAACAGACCTATTGAGCGGCATTAATGCTTCCTGAAGTAAAGTGAAACGGCTATACGTCGTGTTTGCTGGCCTCACGCATCCCGTACCTGTCAGTCAGCCAGTCAGTCAGTCGGTCAGTCGGCCAGTTGGTCAGTCAGTCAGTCAGTCAGTCAGCCAGCCGGCCAGTCAGTCGGCCAGTTGGTCAGTCAGTCAGTCAGTCAGTCAGTCAGCCAGTCAGTCGGCCAGTCGGTCAGTCGGCCAGTTGGTCAGTCAGTCAGTCAGCCAGTCAGCCAGCCAGCCAGCAAGTCAGTCAGTCAGTCAGTCAGTCAGTCGGCCAGTCGGTTGGTCAGCCAGCCAGTCAGTCAGCCAGTCAGCCAGTCAGCCAGTCAGCCAGCCAGCCAGCCAGCCAGCCAGCCAGCCAGTCAGCCAGTCAGTCAGTCAGTCAGCCAGTCAGCCAGTCAGTCAGTCAGCCAGTCAGTCAGTCAGTCAGCCAGTCAGTCAGTCAGCCAGTCGGTCAGCCAGTCAGCCAGTCAGTCAGCCAGTCGGCCAGTCAGCCAGTCGGCCAGTCGGTCAGTCGGTCAGCCGGTCAGTCAGTCAGTCAGTCAGTCGGTCGGTCAGCCAGTCAGTCAGTCAGTCGGCCAGTCGGCCGGTCAGTCAGTCGGTCAGCCGGCCAGCCAGCCAGTCAGCCAGCCAGTCAGTCAGTCAGTCAGTCAGTCAGCCAGTCAGTCAGTCAGTCAGTCAGCCAGTCAGCCAGCCAGTCACCCAGCCAGTCAGTCAGCCAGTCAGTCAGTCAGCCAGTCAGCCAGCCAGTCACCCAGCCAGTCAGCCAGTCAGTCAGCCAGTCAGTCAGTCAGTCAGCCAGCCAGCCAGTCAGTCAGTCAGTCAGTCAGTCAGCCAGTCAGTCAGTCAGCCAGTCAGTCAGTCAGTCAGTCAGCCAGTCAGTCAGTCAGTCAGTCAGTCAGCCAGTCAGTCAGTCAGTCAGCCAGTCAGTCAGTCAGTCAGTCAGCCAGTCAGTCAGTCAGTCAGTCAGTCAGTCAGTCAGTCAGTCAGTCAGCCAGCCAGTCAGCCAGTCAGTCAGTCAGTCAGCCAGCCAGTCAGTCAGTCAGTCAGCCAGCCAGTCAGTCAGCCAGCCAGTCAGTCAGCCAGCCAGTCAGTCAGCCAGTCAGCCAGTCAGCCAGCCAGTCAGTCAGTCAGTCAGTCAGTCAGTCAGTCAGTCAGTCAGCCAGCCAGCCAGTCAGCCAGTCAGTCAGTCAGTCAGTCAGTCAGTCAGTCAGCCAGTCAGTCAGTCAGTCAGTCAGTCAGTCAGTCAGCCAGTCAGTCAGCCAGTCAGCCAGTCAGCCAGCCAGTCACCCAGCCAGTCAGTCAGCCAGTCAGTCAGTCAGTCAGTCAGTCCGTCAGTCAGCATGTATCCTTAAAGGGTTATAATTCACTTAACCTTTAATACATTTTGGTGCGATTATCACCCGCTATTAAAAAAACCCAACTACTGAATGTTTTGATTCAAAAGCTGTAATGTAGCTGTGACGGGATCAATTTTGGCGTGGCGTCCCGCCATAGAAGAATGAAAGTAGTGGAAACCATGGTACATTCCGACATGTGAAAGTGTTTCTCTATGTTTTCATCAAAGTTGTTCACAATACTGATCCATCCATAGAGTTTGTGCTGTCATCAAATGTTTATAAATACAAGCGCAGCTGTTAAGTGGACATTTCTGGGTAATGATGTCAGAATTTACCGGTATTTTAGAAGTGATGTGTGAATGGTCTTTTCTGGAAAAATTCCGTAACGTCTATACCTGTGTAAACAGCACTTTTTTGAATCTACCGGTAAATTCATTCCGGAAATTTTCCTGATATTTACCGGTATCACTGTGTGCAAGGGGCTTATGTCATCAAAGAGGGAAAGCCCCACCCATTAGTGACAGTCTTCCTCATTAGCATGGACAGCCCTCATTGAGAAGCAGCCATCCACGATTACTGTGCGTTAACAAAGAAGGCTGCGAGAGCGTCAAAGTATCTGGAAGTCATTCATTTTCAATGGGAGCTGACAGCGATAAGTGGCGAGGAGCGGAGAGGTTGCCAGTGTGGGCGTCGAGGAGAGAAATCAAGTCAAGATAATGAGCTATGATGTGGTGTGGCAGCAAGCAATCAGAATGTAGAAGTCCACCGCTTGAAAGAAGTCCAGAGATCATAGTTCTGTGAACTTTGTCTCCAGCCACAGTCGTTCCCAAGTGTTAGATTATTGTGGTCACCGGATTTCCAGTTATTTACTATGCTTTCTTATAGGGACCATACATTACAGACCAAAAGTTTGGACGCACCTTCTCATCCAAATAGTTTTCTTTATTTTCATCACTATGAAGATTGTAGATTCACACTGAAGCCATCAAAACTATTAATTAACACATGTGGAATTATATACATCACAAAAAAGTGTGAAACTACTAAAAATATGTCATATTCTAGGTTCTATACTTGACGATTACAAACCCCTTTTCCCTTACAGGAGTCGTATGTCGGCTTACATCTGACCCCTAGCCAGGCAAAAGCCCTTTCCCAGCAGGTACGTTGTTTATTACATAAATCATCAGTTATGATTACACACTTATACACTGTTTTGTCCATATGGTTTGTGTGTGTGATTTTGATGGTGTTTGTCCTTTGTGCAGCTCGGAGCTCTACAGAAGGAGCCTCTAGGTGGCAGCAGAGGGTCAGAGCTTCACTGTGAAGCTGCAGAAAGCAGAGAACAGCAGAACCAGAGCTGCAGCGCTGGAGAAACACACAATGCTTTCAACATCAACTTATCTGGTAAGATAGATTTGAGCTGGCAGTTTAACACAGTAAAGCCTGATGAGAACAGTCTAATCTAAATCAATTTGTTTTTGAGCCTTTAGATGACATCAGCTAAAAATTAACATTTTGTAAATGCGTTTTAGTAAAGGAAATGCATGAACGATGAAGGAAGCGTCAAAATTAAAGGTCACAAATGTCTATTTACAGAGTAATCTACTGTTTTGTAGAGGACTGTCTAAATGGCTGTGTTCCTCTTAGTTTTGGAGCCAAATTTCAGGAGGAAATGACTTTAAAATATAATTATTGTCATCATTTACTCTTCCTTCACTTGTTTAAAACTTTTATTAGAGTCTTTCTTCTGTTTCTACACAAAGGTAAATATTTTAAAGAAAGCTGGAAATCTGTAACCATTGACTTTCTGCTTGAGCTCAACCACTCTCACTGGCAGAGCTGTCATAACAAAACACTATTGGCATTTGTTTAAAGGGGAGGAGCTACACTATGTCCTGCCCTCTCTTCATTTTTCGGTTGAGATTACGTCAAACATTGAATACAACATGCACATTTCAAGGCTCTTCACAGGATCTTTAAAATAAATCTAAATACTAAAATCAAACAAAACGGGCTTAGGGGTAGGTCAATTAATGTGTCGGTGTCGGTGCTCTTTGGGTAAGGGATTCATCAGAATAAACAGCAAGTCTAAATATTAAAAAGCCTTTATTGACATGGCTTGCAAGTGTTTGCCAAAATGTGTAGGCACAGTTTTAAGGAATAGGCCTGTTAAAAAAAGTTTTTTAAATATTTTTTTTTTCACATTTTACAAGTGCATTGGACTTATTTTTGCAATTTAAATCTAAATACTACTTATAATATAAAATGTCAATATTTCCAGAAACGTTTGGATCAAGCTGATTTAATTTAGAAGCCTTAAAAATATGCAAATCAAATATGATACTGTAGCTGATAGGTTTATGGGTGATTTGTTGTTTTATCAGTCAAACAATGAAGCAGATAGCCTTTATTTCTTCTACTTCATTTGATACTTCGGCATGTAGATGCTCTGAATAGTTTTTAATTCTCATTGTATGTGTGTTTTGATGGATGAATGATGTTATCTGTTATTTGTTTGTTAAACCTTTGTGAACTGTAGACTAATTTTGGCCAGGGTGCTCTTGTAAAAGAGATTTTTAATCTCAATGTGCTTTTCCTTGTATAATTATAATAATAATAATAATAGTAATAAATATTGTCCTCTAATTAACTTAATAATTATTGTTTCTCCTTCTTTTTCAGACCCGTCATCCTGGCTGGACCAGGACATCTCAGGCCTGCCGGACTCCGTTCTGGAGTTTGACTTAGAAACCTTTGGTCTGGACAGTAATTTGGGTTGGCCATGAACGTGTCATACAAGTGCACTAAAATACACAGTAATTCAGACAAGTACCTTTTTAAAGAATGTTTTTTGCCAGTTAACTTGAAATGTAGCCTCTAGAACGTTTTCACACCTGGTTTGTTTGAGTACCTGAACACATTTCTTTCTTTGTTCAGTTTTTTTAAGAATATTTGAACATGGAAATTACATTTGCACCAAAATAATCAACGAATGTGGTGGGGAGAGGTGCGCCAGTCACTGAATCCAGCATATTGGGGTTCTCAACTGTCCGCCACATTCTGTCTTATATTATGCACTTTGTTTGTCATCAAGTTAACTCAAATGTCGGCATTCTGTATTTAGCTTTTTGCTTGTATAGTGGCTCTGAACTGTCAAAACACCTCCTAAAAGGGAAAAAATCAAACCCATTTCATTTTTTCCCCCACGGACGATTGTTTCAGAGGGAGTGTGTCAATTAGATTCACACATAAGTGATGTCAAATTTATTTTTTAATGTGCGAAAATTATGGATGAAAATGTCAGATTGAGTGTGCAATAACCTTCACTCTTTTTTTAAAGGACATCTTGGGATTTTTATGGACCACAGAGAGTTAAGACCTTGATATTATTGTTTCATTCGAAATGTGCTGCTCACTGAGCAGTATAGAGTCCCCTTCACTATACTGGGGCGTTAGGATCCACACAGATTGCAGGTTGAGCGCCTCCTGCTGGCCTCACCAACACCACTCCTGGCAGCAACCTAGCTTTCCCATGTGGTCTCCCATCCAGGTACTGACCAGATGCAGCCCTGCTTAGCTTCAGTGGGTTACCATGTGAGAGTTTCAGAGAGCTAGCTTCCATCTTTTAAGCACATGTGACTTTATGGAACATTTTGATGCACTTTTTAAATGTCACATGGTAAAAGCAAACTGAACCAAGAGGAAAATGCAACTTTGTAACATATTAAGTAGCTTTCTGGTAACAAAGCAAACAATCTACAGGTCTGAAAACGCTCTTATAGTCTAATAGAATGTAAATAAAAATGGCTTAAAGCTCCTTTAAGGGAACAAATAAAAAAAAGTTTTTGCACACAGAGAGGTCTTAGGTCGCAGGTCTATGTGCCTTAATATGAAGTTTTGGTTCTATTTAATTATAAATGGAGTAGATTGTTTATGTATTGATTAATAGGGTGCATATTTACACATTTTAATATAGCATAGAATAACTAGTATATGAAAATATTGTAACTATTATAACCTCAAAATATAGTTTTGAAGGTGAATGTAATATTATAAAGTACTCTTTCAAGTTAAGAACAAAACTAAATATAGGTTTAATCATATTAAGTCTTTATTTTACAGTGTTTGCTTGTTTTTTTAAATCGGGGTCGTTTTTGTGACTTTGATAAGTGTTTCTCCACACCTGCCTTTTAGTTGGTATATAATTTTGATGCAGTTTTATCTCAGATATATATTCATAATGCAGTTTAATTATATTTTCATACTGATTTTCCTTTATCACTCTCTGGTAGAGGTGATGTTATTTTTCAGTATTTGTGTTCAGTATCAAATCTTTTCTCAGTATGCGTATTGGAATACAGTTTCCTGACAGGATTATTCATATAGTTTAAACCGAGAAACACGTGTAAATTCCTGAAGTATTGCAATTAAAAGTGGACTAATACATTCAAGAATTAATGTTTCGATTATTGTTGCTAGTAAATGATTTACTAATTTTATTTGTACGTTTCTCAGCTTAACTCATCCCCCACTTGTTCTAAACCTGTTTGAGTTTCTTTCTTCTGTCGAACACAAGAGAAGATATTTTGAAGAATTTTAGGAAAATTGACTTCCATAGTATTTTTCGTCTCTACTACGGAAGTCGATCTTCTCTCGCACACCCTTATATGGAATGCAAGCTCAAACCATGATTTTTCCTTCACCAAACTTGATTTATTACTCTGTGAATCTTGGGTCCATGCAGGTTCCAATAGGGTCTTCTTCAGTATTGGTGATGTTTGGGATGCAGTTCAACAAATGATTCCTCAGAAAAATCAACCTTCTGCCACTTTCCCAAATGATCAAATAGAAGTCAAACTATTATTTGTTGCTCTTACAGCTGTGATCAATGACAAGACTTTTGTCAGGTAGTGCATGTTATTTCTCATACATTATATTATTTTAAACTACTAAAATGTCAAGAGAAGTCACTTTGCTAAACTGTAAAGCTGAATTTTCAATGTTAAAAGTGGACAGAGCATAGATCAACATCCCATAATGCAAATCACAACCGTAAATAAACAGAAAACACAAAATAAGAAAACTGTTAATTAACAGATTTTTTTACAGTGTTAAGTTACAGTTTCTTTACAGTTTAAATAATTCATGGAAAGTATCATGGTTCTTTTTGCTCCCTCCTCAATGCATAATCACGCCCGTAGCCAGCCCAGTGAAAGGGGTGGTTCCTTTTTTTTGTCAAAAAATTGCAATTATACACACAATTTTCTACTTAATTCTGAGATTTAAATACATTTTAAGCTCTATCTTCAGCTGAATAAGCTTGTCAGATTGTCATAACCACACTTTTTGATGTACCAAAAATATTTACTAAAGATTTAGAATAAAAAATATTTAAAAAATCTTATTTTTTAAATGCAATTTTTTTTTACATTTCATTACAAAAAATATATGTTTCACATTAAGAACAAGCCTATTATCATTTAAGCAAATTATAAATAACAAACAGGCCAGCACATTCAACTTTGCTCAGTCAGAATTGGACCATTTGAATAAAAATATTTAGCCTCTCTTACAAAAAAAAAAAAAAAAAATGCATCAGAAAATTCATTGATAACAACAATCGCCGAACTGGTATTCAAATTAATTTTGATATGGGCGGCTTTTAGTGCTTCACCTTTTTCATTCATTTGTTTTCTTTTCGGCTTAGTCCATTTATTAATCCGGGGTCACCACAGTGGAATGAACCGCCAACTTATCAAGCACATTTTTACGCAGTGGATGCCCTTACAGCTGCAACCCATCTCCAAAATCCACACACATTCATTTACACTCATACACTACGGACAATTTAGTCTACCCAATTCACCTGTACCACATGTCTTTGGACTGTGGGGGAAACTGGAGCACCCGGAGGAAACCCACACGAATGCAGGGAGAACATGCAAACTCCACACAGAAACGCCAACTGACCCAGCCGAGGCTCAAACCAGGGACATTCTCGCTGTGAGGCGACAGCACTACCTACTGCACCACTGCGTCGCCTTCACATCTTTTTATTGCTCATTTTTTTGTTTCAAGAATTTCTGAAACATTTTTGAATTTCTGTTTCCTCTATTTAAAAACAACAGTAGCGAAAGATGACCTCTCTTGTGTCAGATTGTGTGTTTTCCTACAGCTGGATGCTGGACTTATGAAAAATATTTGTTTGCATTGGCCAAAACTGATTAGCTGATGTCACAACAGCCAACAGAGAATTACGCTCAGCCTTATTTTCACTTATTATGATGGCATAGCAGTCAAAATAGGAAAATGAGCTCATGTTGGGGATAAATTCTGGACATTTGTCACTGAGGGGTGGGTCTTTCGAACCACCCGAATCCCCCCTGGCTACGGGCCTGATAATAGAGTTACCAACATCTAAAAGGCATGGAGAGAGCAGTGAATGAGTTTGTAAGTGTCCGGGTGGATTATCCCTGCCTGTGTCCATGCTTAACTGGGCAGCCATAGAGCACCTAATGGGATCAGGAGGGAGCGGAACGGTAGGTGAAGCCCGTCTGACTCGCTGATCTCTTCCTCTGGCCTGCGGACAGACAGAGCAGGGTTTACGAATACTCTTTTTGCTTCTGAATCCTGATAAACATTTTGAAACTTTTAAGCCTTTTTTTGTCACAATGTTTTAAAGAGTCAATCAGTGTCTGAATGTCCTAAACAATTAGATTACTTAGAATCTGTGTTTACTGTTTGTTCAAACTGCTTTATTAAAATGAGCTGAAACCAACACAGCTCTTGACAGGGGCGTACTGGGACAAAAAATTCAGCCTTGGCACTGTTGCCACACCAGCTCACATTACCACACCGACACAGCCCCACCCAAGGACACGCACATTCACTATTTATTTTGGTATAAAGATGGTGAAATATGACATTCTTGCCAGATTTTGACTATGTCCGGGTAACCTTGGATTGGGTCGGCCCATCTTGAAACCAGGCGGCAGTTGCCGATTGGGCCAAATGCTTAACATTTATTATTATTATTTTTATCATCATCATCATCATAATATCACATCTAGCAAGAGATAAAAGCTGTCTGCACTTAAAAACAGTACATATATAAAAAAAAAACTGACCGGCCCACATTAAAAAATTGGTCCAGCCCCTCTGGCATTTGCCAGATGGCCAGTCCGCCCTGGCTCTTGAGTTTTTGGGGGAAAAACTTAACTGTTTTATGTTAAATCAACTTAAATTTGTAAACTCAATAAGTTAACCTAATTCCTTCATGTTGCCCCAACACAAATCCATTGTGTGAAATCCAGCATCTTTACTGTGTATAGGAAGAGCTGAGGTTGATACACTACCTTACAAAAGTCTTGTCGCCTATCCAAATTTTAGGAACAACTAATAACTTCTAGTTGATCATTTGATATCAGAAGTGGCTAATATGAAAGGCAAAGGGCTCTAGATTACGCTTTTTTCACCCATATAAAATATGATTATGCCATGATTTGTAATAATTTCATTAGGACAGTAAGGTCTGACTTTGCTTTATCAAAAGTCTCGTCACTTAACAGAAATAATGCCCAGTATAGAATATAAAGTCATGCTGCAATGGAAAAAGAATGAATATTGTGTCTGACTCCCATGAGCATCCATACATCCCTATAATGCTCAAATCACTTATTAATAAAGTCATCTGGAATGGCAAAGAAAGCGTTCCTGCAGGACTCCCAGAGTTCATCAAGATTCTTTGGATTCATCTTTAATGCCTCCTCTTCCATCTTACCCCAGACATGCTTAATAATGTTCATTTCTGGTGACTGAGCTGGCCAATCCTGGAATCCTGGAGCAGCTTGACCTTCTTTGCTTTCAGGAACTTTGATGTGGAGGCTGAAGTATGAGAAGGAGCGCCTAAGAATTTGCCCTCTCCTGTGGTTTGTAATGTAATGGGCAGCACAAATGTCTTGATACCTCAGGCTGATGATGCTGGCATCCACTCTGCAGATCTCTCGTCAAGTTATTTGTTTCTCTTACAACTGGGATCGACAACTTTTTGTCAGGTAGTGTATATATTACATCAACATATCATTATATCAGCTGTGCTATTACATATATATATATATATATATATATATATATATATATATATATATATATATATATATATATATATATATATATATATATATATTTATATATATATATATATATTAAAAGAAAAGATTAAGCATTTTAACATCAGCAATTTTAAGCATTATATTGCATAAGACAATCATATACAGTAGGGTCTAACAGGCTTGAGAAGACAATCAAAATTTGAACTGTGATTTGAGGCAGACGTGTGTATAGATTTATATATATTAAAAGAAATTATATGAAGATCTATTTTTATCTTTTATATATAGGGTGGCTTAGTGGTTAGGACTGTCACCTTTTAACAAGAAGGTCGCTGGTTCGAGTTCTGATTGGGCCAGTTGGCATTTCTGTGTGGACTTTGCATGTTCTCCCCGTGTTGACATGGGTTTCCTCTGGGTGCTCTGGTTTCCCCCACAGACATGTGGTAAAGCACAGGTGTCAAACTCAGTTCCAAACGGGTCGCAGCTCTGCACAGTTTAGCTCCAACCCTAATCAAACACACCTGATCAAACTAATTGAGTCCTTCAGGCTTGTTTGAAACCTACAGGTAAGTGTGTTGAAGCAGGGTTGGAACTAAACTGTGCAGGGCTTCGGCCCTCCAGGAATTGAGTTTGACACCCCTGTGGTAAAGTATTGGTGAATTGAATAAACTAAATTGGCCGTAGTGTATGTGTGTGAATAATTGTGTATGGGTGTTCCCCTTTACTGGGTTGCAACTGGAAGGGCATCCACTGTGTTAAACATGCTGGATAAGTTGGAGGTTCATTCCCCTGATGAATAAAGGGACTATAAGCTGAAGGAAAATGAATGAATAATAAAAAATCAAAATCAAATAAATCATAGAATCAAAAAAGGCAACACTCATTCAGGTTGGTGACAAATATTAATAGCTAATGTTAATTAGTTACTTGAGCTCAATTTTACAGAGATATTGCAGATTTTAGAGATACACATTTGGTAATATGACATTTTTATTTTATTCTGTAATGACATTTATTTGAAATTTAAAGCCAAGGTCATTTAGAGCTTTTTTTTTTTTTTTTTTTTTGCATTTTAAACTTTAAAAATCAAGATTATTTCCCAAAGTTTTGATTTAAATCACAGCAAATTAAATCAGTAGTTATTCTGCATAAATGTAATTTTTTAATTTTAAAAAGTCATTTTATTTTTTAAATTATGATTCTTATTAGAAATTTTGGTAACAATACAACTGGTTAATGCATTTATTAACCTGAATAAACAATTACCAAGTCATTTATTACAGTATTTATTCATATTTTGTGTAAGTTATTGTAAATTAAGTGGTTTATTGTTAGTTCAAATTAACTCGCAGCTCATTAACTAATATCAGGGTGTCTACGAGGCCTTAAAAAATCTTAAAATTTCTTTTAAAAAAAATTATATATATATATATATATATATAGGCATTTAAAAGTCATAAATTCACTGAAATATCGTGCTGTAGGTCTTAAATCATTTTAAACAGGTCTTCATTTTCCAATGTACAAGTAAAGCTAACCAATTGGGCTGACACCCAATCACGAGGCCCACACGTAATCTGCGCACACAGAAATCTGCAGTTTTCCGCAGATGTTTTGCCAATCATTGAGTCTGTTCATTTACTTTTGGAAACTTTATATTTATTCAGTTGATAAATTTAGTTTAGCAAAATTATTGACCAATATGAAAATATTTATTTACAATACAGTTTGTGAAGTAATATTTTATGTCTTTTAGTGGAGATATTATATCAAAGACTTGCTTTGTTTACTAAATAAGTGGATCTAAATAGATTTGCATTGTCAACATTAAAAAATTAAGTTATTTATTTATTATTTATTTATATTTATTTAAATAATTAAATAAGTACAAAAAATGAACATACAATTTTTTTTTACATACATTTAGTTATGATACTCCCAAAATCCTTCCGCATAAATCTGCAGGTTTTTTTTTTTTTTTTTTTTTTTTTTTTTACAAAATTCTGCACAGAAATAGCAAAAAATATCAGCAGATTCTGTTTGGCCCTGCCAATCACCATCTCAAAACATTTTTCGCAACAACTGTTAGATATTTTTACAGCAAATTATCCGTACCAAATTCCCTAATCAGAGAAAGAAAACTAAAGCAACACATCCCTTTACATGATCTTCCATTAATACAAAAACTGTTTACCGAAGTAACGAGACCATTCGAAAAAATCCTTAGTGTTCATCCCTGTATATGTTTAAAATTCATTCATAATGGTCCTAAACGGGTCATAAAAAGTTGACCCTTGAATATTAGCAAGCATGATTTTTTTTTAATGATGCATTATTAAATGTTGAAATTTGATTATTAAATGCTGTACAAGTATCACTCATTATTAAGCTCATGTCACTTACAGTTTTTCTCAGTCGCTTTGGTGCGTTTCTCACAACACCAGTGCATTTCTGCACAACAGTTAATGCATTTCTCAAAACAAACTGCAAAACCTAGCTGATAACCTGCAAAAGTGCGTCACATGCTCAAAATGGAGAGCTCATTCCTCAAAAGCAAGTATTGATGTCAATCAAAGTGTCAGTATCATCAAAATGAAAAGTCCTGACACCATTGTTTATGAACAAGATAGTCAAATGGCTTTGTCATGTTTTTATTATGACATTTTACTCTGTAAGTTTTTTCAATGCTAAAAAGTCAGATTTTGATGACATTTCCTGAAAATGCTCAAGACAGCGCTATATACTATTTGCACAGCCATTTGAAAACTACAGTAAAGTTAGACATCACTGCATTTAGTGAGGCATCTGAGTACAAGACACTGAATATGTATGTTTCACATTTTTACTGCATTTGCTCTTTGCAATTTTTATTTATTCACAGCATTGTGCAAAATAATACATACATCCTTATTTACAAAAAACATAATCTTTCTTTGGGTTGAACTGTGCACAACTGTACACAATATTGCAGAACATATTGGAACAGAGCCCACAACATACACAGGTCTGTAAATCATTCATGAAATTCTTAATTTTTAAGACATTTTTAGAAAAATAATGATTAAATTTTTTTAAAATAAAATTTGCTAGACAGATTTTGACAACTAGTTCATCATTTTTGTATGTAATGACTCAAGTAATAAAATGAGGACTATTAGTTTTATATGGAATGACTATTCAGCATTTACAAGTTTAGTTATTTTTGACTGACATGACATAAGCAACTGATAATGTTATAAATAGCAGAGACTTGTATGAAAGCAATTACAGTTTTTCTCGATTGCTTGGATGCAGTTGTCAACTGAAACTCCACATTTTCAAAACAGTTAACACATAGGCCTAAACTGCGGCACTTATGGTCAAAATGACACATTTTGCTTGCAAAAGGCTCATATCATGTCAAAACATTTAACATATGCAACAAAAGCTAGTTTTACCTTCAAACAACACAACTTGCAAACAAGTATATGAGCTCTTTCAATTAATCATTACACAATGCACAACAAAATACAAAATACAGAACTCAAAATGCATCACCATTGCTTGCCATTGTAGCTTATCGCCAATGGCATTTGTTGTCTCTATTTGGGCTGTTAAATTCGCCTTTTTGCAAAGAATTGGATCAAGAATAAGATGTGCTTTGATTGAATATATATTGAATTCATGACATTTTTCAAACTGTGGCTGAAAACTGAAATACTGTATATAAAAAAAAACAGACAAAAGTGATAAAATACTGTAAATATTAGAGAAAACACATGTAAACTAATATACAGTCAAATCTATTGGGAGTATAGGACATAGCCATACTGGCCTCCTCCATCAATGCTGGCACAGAACAACACAGACCTTCCATCGTTTATATAAGGTTTGCAGAATGATGGCTAATTGAAGATTTGTGTGAAGGAGTGTCAAACCGGTGCTTCAGTGATTTCATACTGATGTTGGTAGCTTTTAATAGTTAGGAATAGATGGATTCTGTTTGGTTACCAAAACTAAAACAATGGAGATTGGACTGCTTGAATGACATCTGTGTTAACTGTTTGGAAAAATGGTAGGACAAATGTGTCAACCCAATGAGAAAGGGTTTACACATTTGCAAGACCGGTCCTCTGCTCTGCTGGGATAGTGATGAGGAAAATGAAGAGGAACCTAGTTTCTTTAACCAGGTCAAAGCAAACTAGAAAAACTGTAATGCATGTCCAAAAGCATCTGCAATTTGTTGGAAGGAATGAGAAACTGCTATTATGATGTGCACAAATGACTAATTGTTTTGAGAAATGCATTAACTATTGTGCAAATGTACATAGTGTTGTGAGAAATGCACCAAAGCGACTGAGAAAAACTGTAATTAATGCATGAACTAATGAAACCTTTTTGTAAAGTGTGAACAGAAAACTGAAATATTTTCAAAAAATTGATAGTGCAAGTG